>NC_059427.1:156738435-156792731 GCF_021028975.2 Sphaerodactylus townsendi | reverse complement strand
AGCGCCTCCTCCCTTTTGGGGCGCGTGGGAGGACACAATGCTGCAATTCGGTTTCTTGCAGGCCGGATCAGTAAGCGATCCGATTCTCTTCTGGCCCGGCTGCCAGCTGGTTGCGCCTTTTAGGAAAGATGCCCCCGCTGGCCCGGATTTCCCTGCTTTTACCCGGGCGAGGCTTCATGCGAACCTTTTTCTCTGCAAGGCAGGCGCGGGGAAGGGAGACACCTTTTGTTCGGCAGTTCCCGGACTGGTCGGTAGGGGGAGGCAAACACCGGGCGTGAAAAGGGAATCACCTGAGAGGTGCGAGGAGTGTTGCAAACCCGGGCGGGGAAGAGTCACCCGGGTGTGTCTGCGCATGTGCCAGGTGGTTGGATTTTTAAATTGTATGATAGTGCTGGAGCGTTAGGTGGTCGGTGGGTTCTCCTGCTCTAAGTGCGGTCCCTGTCGTTTAACTTGGACATACCTGGCTCAGGTGGGGTGGGGTCATATTAGGTGCAGCCGCGGCCGAGCGTTTTAATAGCCTGTTCATTTCAACAGGCTTCCACGTGTGGTTGCATTGTAATGCTTGCTTCCTGGTGGAAGGAGTGGGATGCAGTCCGAAAAGCACACGTGGTGGTGTGGTGGCAGGGAAATCCCCTTCAGCCCAGTAGGCTTTTTAGTGCTTTTGTTTTGGATTGCTCTTGCACACATTTAATTGGGGCAGAGTTGTGCACATGGTTGTTATTAAAAGCTAAAGGCTGTAAATGCGGTGTATGGGTGTGTTATGGTGTGGCACTTCCTGACTGCATTTTGTGAGCAATCCAGAATTCCTCTGCTGAAACGCACCTACAGCTTGCTGCTGGTGGCACGCTGTGGAGTTGCATAGCTGCTGCAACTCACTCAGCCAAATACAGAGGTCGGATTGGTAGCGTGTAAGGTTGCCAACCTTTATTTGCTGGCTGGAGATCTCCCGCTGTCACAACTGATCTCAAAGCGACAGAGACCTGTTCATCTGAAGGAAATGACCACTTCGGAAGGCGGACTCGATGGCATTCTACCCCATTGAGATCCCATTCCCACCTTCCCCAATTCCCGCTCTCTTCAGGCTCCAGCCCCCCAAATTTCCAGGTAGTGGAACCCTAGTAGTGTGGTATTGTGGTTGTGGGACTGGTATCTGGAAGACCTGGGTTCAAATCCCCATTGGAGCCGTGGAAACACACTGGGTGACTACTAATAGATGGGTATTATTAAAAGCTAAAGGCTGCAAATGGGATGTATTATGGTCTATTTATAAACTTTTCATTGATCTTATGTTAGTTGTAACTGGTTTTATCTTAGTACGTTTTAACATGTATTGTACACAGCCCAGAGTCCTTCCGATAGATAGATAGATAGATAGATAGATAGATAGATAGATAGATAGATAGATAGATAGATAGATAGATAGATAGATAGATAGAGTTTCATATTGCCTGCCCTGCAGGTGCGCTGTCGTGAGGATAAAACAGAGGAGAAGCGAAAATTAATAAAATGCCAAAGCAGCATATACGTATTAAAGAAGGAAGCAAGGTGGTGTGTCACCAAACAAGCTGGATTTTCCCAAAGGAAAGTCATTATTTAGTAGTTGATTTATCAGACTCCCCCCTGTCTTTTCCCATCGGGTTGGAGTCAGCTCAGGGCATTTCTGTCTCTGGGGTCCAAGCATAAGGAAGGAAATAGGGACTTCTTTGTGGGATTCATGGACTGTTTATATCAGTGATGTTGAACCTTTTCGAGACTGAGTGCCCAAATTGCAACTCAAAACCCACTTATCGCAAAGTGCCAACACAGCAATTTAACCTGAATACTGAGGTTTTAGCCCTGCGTGCACCCGCTGCTCTGCCCTGTGCTGCTCCCGTGCCTCTACCCCACCTGCTCAAGCAGGGGCCAGCCTGCTCTAGCCTCCAGCAAGGCACCACTCTGCGCCTCTCTAGCATCTCCGCCTCCTCTGCCCCCCCTCCCCCCGGGCATCAGCTACCCAGAGCACAGGCACCAGGCCTGCCAGCCGAGTCCTCCCTGCTCGCGCGGAGCTTTGTGCCCAGCGGCCCAGGCCAGCCTAGATGTGTGTGGGGTGGGTGGTGGTGGTGGTGTGATTTTCCACCCCACCCCCCACATGATGAACTCTGTACGTGTGTGCCCACAGAGAGGGCTCTGAGTGCCACCTCTGGCACTCGTGCCATAGGTTCACCATCACTGGTTTATATAATTTCAGAGATGAAAATGTGCAGGGTGAGGGATCGCTGCAAGAATTTCACATATGAGTTGAGAATGGGTGGTAGACCTTTACAAGTTTGTGCCTCGTCCAGGGTAACATCTCTGTGCATCTCCAAAAAGCTTTCATGTTTTGGAGTTTTTCTTTGGACTCTTGGCTACCTAATGCGCATGTGCAGTAGTGCTCGAGTGCACCCAACCACAGATAGTTCACACAACAGTTTCTTTACTGATAATTGCAGGGTGAGACCACCGTGAGTTAGCTTGAACATAAACTTAGATTGCCAGCGTGGTATAGTGGTTAAGATCAGGTGGATTTTAATCTGGAGAACCGGGTTTGATTCCCCACTTCTCCACCTGAGTGGCAGAGGTGTATCTGGTGAACCAGATGTGTTTCTGCACTCCTACATTCCTGCTGGGTGACCTTGGGCTAGTCACAGTTCTTTGGAACTCTCTCAGCCCACCTCACACAATAAATAATACAAACCTATAAACAACTGTCTGTTGTGGGGAGAGGAAGGGAAAGGAGCTTGTAAGCCACCTTGAGTCTCCTTATAGGACAGAAAGGCAAGGTATAAATCCAAATTCTTCTTCTTCTTCTTCTTCTTCTTCCTCTTCTTCCTCTTCTTCCTCTTCTTCTTCTTGACAACTGGGGTGAAATGAATTTGTTCTAGGAATTATCTATGAATTCCATGTCAGATGTTCAAGTGCATTCAAATATCTGCCAGATGTTTGCAGAGTATTTGACCTTTATAGGCACATGAATTTTCAGTGCCTTTCTTTATGGATGCTCCTGCTTTAATGAGAGGTGGCTACATCTGTATGCGCAGACAGCTCTTGCTGCCTAGTGTGTGTATTAGCATATATAGATTTTTGTTGAATTGGGCATATTTGTGTCTGTTAATAGCAATTCTAGCGCACGTGTTAGGAAAATGTTCGAATGTTTGTGCATGTGAAAACTTGTCTGGTCTCATACGCACACAAATTTTTCCACACACCTAATTGTGTATTTGAGTGCATACCCCTGTTCACTCCAAATGACCCCGAATCATAGAGGCGATGTGGATTTTTGCCCAAAGGGCAATTTCTTGAGGAATTTTCTCACCAGAAAGTTTGCTCTTTGCAGCTCGCCCTTTAATTTCCCCATTTGCAGAGCCTTCGGGCATCCAATTGAGAGACACGAACATCATCATGGGGTGTATTTTCTCTGATGATCAATTGTGCCTTTCTGTTCGAAACCCCAAGGCCTGAAGAGGAACAATTTTCAGCGTTCAGCCAGGAAAGAGAGGATACCTGAGGTCACCGAGGGCTCAGTGAACTTGGCTGCAGGCGAGGGTGTGTGTGGAATTATCTCTGCTGGAACTTGCCAGAAGAGAGGATAGCTCTGGGATGAGAATCTATGGGCCTTGTTCTCTTGCTCTGATGAATGATAGAGCAGTTGCTAGTCAGATGTACAAAGCAGAGACACCTGTTATCGTAAACGGCTACCCAGGAATGTGGCTCGCTGCTTGGGACTCCTGCTATTCTAAGAATGCTTTTTGCCTTGGCCCTTTCCTCCTTTGCTCTCTTCTTCCAGGTGACTGTCGGTTTCCCTGCTGTAGCAGGAGTCCCATGCTGTGAGAGTCCTGATTCCTAAAACAACCCCTGTTGCCTGGAAACCAGCATCTGTGCTGGCCAGCCAAGGAGGGCAGCTGGCCAGACACTGGCATTTGCCTCTTCTGCAAGTTGCCGGGTAGCGAGAATCAAAATTAATGGGCAGAGCAAACATCCAGGGGAAAGAATTGGCTTCTTCATGTCCGTTGCCTCCGCAGCACCTTGGATACTCTTCTTGCTCTTTTGTGTGTGTGCGTGTGTGCGCGCGCATGTGTGTGAAATGCCATCGAGTCACTTCCTTCCAACTCGTGACGACCCTATGAATCAGTATCCTCCAAAGTATCCTATCATTAACAGCCCTGCTCAAGTCTTGCAAACTGAGTGCCTGTCTTCCTTCCATAGGTGTCAAACTCGCACCCCTCCAGATGTTATGGACTACAGTTTCCATCATGATGCTGGCAGGGGATGATGGGAACTGTAGTCCATAACATCTGGAGGGGCACGAGTTTGACACCTGTGCTTTATACAGTCAGTCCATCTCATGTTGGGTCTTCCTCTTTTCTTGATGCCTTCAACCTTTCCTTGCCTTATTGTCTTTTCCGGTGACTCTTGTCTTCTCATTATGTGACCAAAGTCTCAGCCTCAGTTTGGTCATTTTAGCTTCTAGGGGCAGTTCAGACTTGATTCGATCTAGAACTCACCTATTTGGGGTTTTGGGCAGTCTACAGTATCCGTAACATTCTCTTCCAACACCACCTTTCAAAGGGATTTACTTCCTGACAGCTTTCTTCATTGTCCAACTTTCACACCCATACATAATAATAGAGAATACCATGGCATGAATTAATTGGATCTTGGTTGCCAGGGACACGTCCTTAAAAATCTTCTCTAGCTCCTTCATGCCTGCCCTTCCTAGTCTCAATCCCCTTCTGATTTCTTGGTTGCTGTTTCTTATGGCTTTTCAATGTAGGAGGAACCACAGCTGACCCACAGAGCGCTTGCTTTATCTGTAAAGGGCGCCAGGTTGTTTCCCAGCTGCGCCAGCATCAGCATAGCCCGAGGTGGAGTTGCAGTGGGGCCCACTGCTGCTGTTCCCCCATCCACACACCTGCCTGTGCGCATTTCCCCCACATGGTTAAGAAAGGTTAAGAGCAGGTGGATTCTAATCTGGAGAACCAGGTTTGATTCCCCACTCTTCCACCTGAGTGGCGGAGGCTTATCTGGTGAGGCAGATGTGTTTCCACACTCCTACATTCCTGCTGGGTGACCTTTGGCTAGTCACAGTTCTTTGGAACCCTCTCAGCCCCACCTACCTCACAAGGTGTCTGTTGTGGGGAGAGGAAGAGAAAGGAGCTTGTAAGCCACCTTGAGTCTCCTGACAGGAGAGAAAGGTGGGGTATAAATCCAAAACAACAACAACAACAACTTCTCCTCCTCCTTCTCCTCCTCCTCCTCATGCTTGCTCATTTGAAAGCCTTCTTCTCGTGCTCTCAGCTACATGTAAGGCCTAGTGTCATTAAAGGAGGGGAGAGCAGATAACTAAAATGGCTTGGAGCCTGAGTGGTAGGAAGGAATGAATGGGTAGGCAAAGGATGCACGTGGGTAGTGGAGAAGGAGCCGCGTGGCGTAGTGATTAAGTTCTTGCACTGCCACTCACATGGTCAGGAGTTCGAGTCCCCTGTGGGTCAGATAACCTGGCAGTTGGCTTATGGTCAACTCAGCCATCCATCCATTTCTTGGTCGGTAAATGAGTACCTAGCTCATAGCTAGGGGGTAAAGAATAGCCAGGGAAAGCAATGGCAAACTACCCCACAAAAACGACTTGCTTTTGAAATCACTGCTTGCAGCGGTACTCCAGGGTTGAACACAACTGAAGGGGAAACTTTACCTTTAGTGGAGAAGGGGCAGATGGGCAGAAAGGGGTTGTACGCCGGAGAGGGCAGTGAAGAGGGGAGGGGGCACCCATGCACCATCTGCCCAGACATGGAACCAAGTCAGTCCACTTAGAGGGATTCAGGTAGAAGGCCTATTGGCCTCTCAGGCAGAAAGACTGATGATCCTACTTGACATAAGGCAGCTTCATTGGTTTATAAGTGAGATTATCTTTCCTCTCCGTCTTTGTATAGATAATAGCCAGTGCTTCCTAAGCAACGAGGACCAGGAGGTTTTAAATTAATATTGATGGCTAGTAGCCACTAGCTACTGAGCGTTTGTCGTCAGCTGGGAAAAACAGTCTTTGAATGTAGCCATTTAAAGAGTCGGACATTTACATTTTCCTGCTGCTTATGGGGAACCGGCGGTACCTGAAAGAAGATCACAGTCCATCGGGGGTGATTGCCCACCCTCTACAGTTCAACACATATATTTTTTAATAATAATAATAATAATAATAATAATAATAATAATAATAATAATAATTATTATTATTATTATTATTATTATTATTATTATTATTATTATTATTATTATTATTATATTTAATTAACCGCCCTTTAAGGGGCTAAATTTACCATATTTATTTAGTTAAAATGTTTATAACCGCTTTCTTCCTGATCAGTGGGACTTAGAGTGGCTTAAAAGAAGAAGAGTTTGGATTTATAGACCCTCTTTCTCTCCTGTAAGGAGACTCAAAGGGGCTTACAATCTCCTTTCCCTCCCCTCCCCACAACGAACACCCTGTGAGGTGGGTGAGGGCCCCGAGGAACTGTGAGAGAGCGCTCCGAGGAACTGTGACTAGCCCAAGGTCACCCAGCTGGCATGTGTTGGAGTGCACAAGCTAATCTGGTTCACCAGATAAGCCTCCACAGCTCAAGTGGCAGAGTGGGGAATCAAACCCGGTTCTCCAGGTTAGACTGCTCTTAACCACTACACCACGCTGGCTCTCATTAGAAAACATACACAAATACAGAGAGCCAGTCAATATCCTATCAGAGTGAAATGTCTGCAGGGTTGTACCCTTTCTCACATTCTCATCCCTAAACTGAGTACAGTTGCTGGGAAAGTCAGTTCCCACTAACCTGAATGGATGAACTGATAATAGTCTGTACTTTGATCATATAGGATTATTTACAGAAACTCTGTAAGACTCCAGAATTCTGTCATGGGAGTGCTGATTCTATAAATGGATGCCCCTGAAATGTCCTCCTTGCTGAGATTCTCCTCTTGAGTCAACCAAGATCTTACGTACATGGTGCCTGTGTGTGTGTGTGTGCGTGTGTGTGACAAGTAAGAACAATATCAAAAAGACGTGTTTCCAAATTAAATGGAGGACAGGAAAATGACGTAAGCCGCTTTGGATCTCCGTTGGGGTATAAATAAAGTAAATACATAAACTCAGACGTCTTAAAAACATGTCAGTTTTGAATGAAATCATCCACTTAATCAGCAGGGCAAGTCAAATCTCTGGAGTCAAAAACCTCAAACTGTCCCACAGTAAATCAGATCTCAGCAGCTGGCCAGTAACCCGAGGACTCCCGTCTAAAGCCTAGAAAACGTTAACGGCTTTTAAAGGCTGAGAAGGTTTAAACGGCTTAAACGCTTGGTGGTCTTCCAGGACTGTCTTATCGTAACAGGAGGAGCAGTATTCTAAGAACACAGAGAGTTGCTGTACATCAAGTCAGACACTGGTTCATCTAGTTCAGTATTGTCCAGTGTGATTGGCAGCTGCTTTTTTGGTGTCCCAGGATGAGAAAGCTCTTCCCCAGCACCTGCAGTTGGAGACAGCCTTGGACTGAACAGGGAAAATCTTCTGCATGAAAGGCAAGTACTCTAACTTTAGCGATCTTCAACCTTTGCTGGATCTGGATCTAATTTTCAGCCCTTAGGCAGCAGCAGGGGATCCGAGAATAATAGTAGTAGTAGTAGTAGTAGTAGTAGTAGTAGTAGTAGTAGTAGTAGTAGTAGTAGTAGTAGTAGTAGTAGTAGTAGTTTGGATTTTATATCCAAAGTTTTATATCCAAAGATTTTATATCCAGAGTTCCAAGATACAGAAGAAGAAGCATTTGGATTTATTTCCCCACTTTCTCTCCTGTAAGGAGACTCAAGGTGGCTTACTAGCTCCTTTCCCTTCCTCTTCCCACAACAGACACCTTGTGAGGTAGGTGGGGCGGAGAGAGTTCCAAAGTACTGGAACTAGCCCAAGGTCACCCAGCAGGAATGTAGAAGTGCGGCAACACATCTGGTTCACCAAATAAGCCTCTGTCACTCAGGTGGAGGAGTGGGGAATCAAACCCGGTTCTCCAGATCAGAATCCACCTCCTCTTAACTGCTACACCAAGCTGCAAGGCCATGGTAGTAGGGCACTAGAGCAGTGGTTCTCAACCTTCCTAATGCCACGACCCTTTAATACAGTTCCTCATGCTGTGGTGACCCCCAACCCTAACATTTATCCATCTTACAGATGGAGAACACTGATGCAGAGAGTCTTAGGTGACCCCTGTGAAAAGGTCATTCGACCCCCAAAGGGGTCCCGACCCCCAGGTTGAGAACCACTGCACTAGAGTGACACTATTACTATTGTAAAAGCCAGGACTGTGAGCTTCAGTCCAAGAGAGCCAGGCACAAGAAGCGCATGTTGAACACTGGGATGTGTACTGTCACACGGAATTGGCCATAGGTTAAACCCATGGAGGAATCTCCTCCATTACTGAGTGACCATGTGCTCTGCTGACCTGCATGCAAAGTGTGGTAGAAGGCGTGGTGCTTGCTATGCATTCACACTAGCAGCAGGTCATTCCAAAAAGGGAAACAGTGGCTCTGTAGGGATTCATGACCCACTTGAGGTTCCTGGCCCATGGAAAGACCACCACTATAACACCAATGCATAGTCCCTAGAGGGCTCAAGCCTTCCCCTTCCCCTTGAACTTTAACAATACTATACGAGTGTTTATTATTTTTAACTTTTTACTAGCCAGTGACTGTCCTGGCTCTGCCACCTTCATTGTTTTTTCTAAGGGATCTGTAGTTTGTGCGTTTACGAACTTATGAAGCAAAGTCTCCCTTCACTTGTAAACCCTAATAAGTGGGAGAATGTCACCTCTAAGATATGCAGGCTGAGACATATAAGGCTTCACAGGCTTTAAGTAGTATCGAAAATATACCGTATATACTCGTGTATAAGCCGACCCGTGTATAAGCCGAGGCACCTAATTTTACTGCCCAAACCTGGGAAAACTTATTGACTCAGGTATAAGCCAAGGGTGGGAAGCCGGGAGGCAGAGGGAGCTCCTTATTTGGGCAGTGACATCAGGGGGAGTCACTGCCCAAAGAAGGAGCTCCCTCTGTCTACCCGCTGGGTTTGACAAAGCCCAGCTAGCCAGCAGGCAGAGGGAGCTCCTTATTTGGGCAGTGACTCCCCCTGATGTCACTGCCCAAATAAGGAGCTCCCTCTGCCTCCCAGGGTTTGAGGAAGCCCAGCCAGCCAAGGTGCCTCAGGGTTTCCCCTTCAACCTCCATGAGGGCAGCAACAAGCGGCTTCCGGGGGCAGGGAGGTTGTCCTGGCCCCGCCCCCAGCCTCCTTGTGATTAATAGAAAATGGTGACTCGCGTATAAGCCGAGGGGGCTTTTCTCAGCCTTTAAACAGGGGTGAAAAACTCAGCTTATACACGAGTATATACGGTACTTGGTTTCTGTCCCTATGGAAGAGAAAGCACTGTGGACTGATGGGTGCTTCTGTAATATCAATATATGCAATTCTGAACTTGCTCCAGAGTGTGGGTCAAAAAATCTGCACTATGGGGCCAGATATGAGGGCCAAGGGTTCCACATCCTTCCCTCATTCTCCAGCAGCTTCCATTGAAATTCGCTTTTGCAAGACCAGGGGTTTGGCAGGGTTTGAGAATGCAAATTATGCCTTTTTCTGTTGCAGAAATTCGAGTCAGGACTTGATTTGTTATGATCCCAAACGTCACAATGATAAAGAATCGGTCTGTATGGCCGAGTCTCGTTGGCATGCAAGGTCAGCAGCAGAGGACACAGGTTTGGCAGGAGGGCTGCTGTTCGATATATCCGTGAACAATCTGGGAAAAAGAAGGAGCAGTGAGTTGGAGAACGCGGAGAATAATGCCAGATTACTCAGGGCAGCAGAGATGAGAGAGAGTCCATCAGGGGCGTCGCTTGACAAAATGGCACTCCCACCCCCCACATCTGTGCCCTGCCTCAAATTCCCTGCCTGGAAGGTTTGAGGTGGGGTGCAGTTGCCCTGCTATGTGCCCTTAAGAAGTGGAACATGGGGTTCTAGCCCTCCCACACCCCCTAACTACACCTCTGGTGTCCAGGGATGCTGCTATTCCTTGGGGTTCTGCCAACACAGAAGAGTTTGTAATAGTTGCAAAATGCTGGATGTGTTAGCCATGAGGGGGACCAAGTTGTGCCCATTGTCAGTATTTGTGCTGTGGGGGGCACCTCCCCCCACAGCTGTGCCCTGCCCCAAATTCCCCATCTGGAAAGTTTGAGGTGGGGTGCAGTTGTCTGGGGGGACCGGGACACTGCCCTACCATGTGCCCTTAGGGCAGGGCTCTGCAACCTGTGGCTCTCCAGATGTTCATGGACTACAATTCCCATCAGCCCCTGCCAGCATGGCCAATAACATCTGGAGTGCCACAGGGTGCAGACCCTTGTCCTAGGAAGTGGAATCTTGGGTTCCAGCCCTCCCACACCCCTAACTACACCTCTGGTGTCCAGGGATACTGCTATTCCGTGGGGTTCTACCAACACCGAAGAGTTTGCAATAGTTGCAAAATGCTGATGTGTTAGCCGTGGGGGGGTGGGGGCAAGTTGTGCCCATTGTCAGTATTTGTGCTTAGTTTGTGTTTGAACCTCCAGTAGAACGTTGCTAACTTTTGATTTTGAAAAATACGAAGTCCAGAGAGCAGCGTTTGGCTGGCTAAAATTGCCGAACTCACAGCAGATGCTCTGCTTTGCTGCTCCTGCGATTGATGCTGTAGCCATAGGTGTCAAACTTGCAGCCCTCCAGATGTTATGGACTACAGTTCCCATCATCCCCTGCCAGCATGATGCTGGTTGTATGATGCTGGTTGTATGAACTACCAGGGGAACTGTAGTTCATAACATCTGGAGGGCCGCAAGTTTGACACCTGTGCTGTAGGCTATGCTAGGTGTGAAGACTGGAGAATCTCTACCTAACTGTAACAGTGACACAGAGCAGGTTACCAAAAGTGTCAAAACCCAGGATGTAACCCTGTGCGAGCTGCTCCTTGAAGTGAGCGGTGCAGGAGCATTCCTTTAACCCTGGGCTTTGTTGAAAGGCCAAAGTGGCACAGGTATGATTTAGTGCAAAACTAGTTCCTAGATGATTTTCTCAAGGGAAAAAAATTCCCAACCTGTTTTGACCCGAAGCTCCTTTGGGGGGTGGGTGGGAATGAAGAATCAAAATGTGATGCATTTTTCTCTGATCTTGTCACACTCTTCTCTTCCAAGGGAAAACATTGCTTTTGTACTCTACTTTTTTTTATCTCTCAGAGGAAGACCTTATAGTGAAAATGTGCTTTTGAAAATGAAAAATCTGATAGATGCGAACAGTTGCCATTATGCCAAGTGCAAACCATGTGCAGACTTATGCCACCTCACTAAAATACTCATGCTGGACACTTCTGTGTAATATTTATTACTTATTCGGAGACCTTGTGTGTGCCACTACCTAGGAAAGGACTTGCAACAACCAGTGTTTGGGCTGTGGAAATTACGAATTATTAGTTTTGTTTTAGTTTACTTTATTTTAGATTCATACCCTGCCCTACCCCGGTAAGATGGGCTCAGGGCGGCAAACAACATCACATAAATACAGTAAAAACTATCCAATAATCAAGACATCTGCAGCTGAAATATAAATCATTTTAAATATGAATACTTAAAGGAAACCTTTGGGCTTCGCAGTAGTGTGGATAAAAGAGGACGCCTCCACAAGGGACTTCCCCTCTAATAAGATGTACAAACGCTGAAGACATCCCCACTCTCCTAAAATCTATTTCTAATCCACATAAGGAATAGCAGGGAGGAGTGGGGAAAGGAAAGAAGGGTAAGGATCATGGAGGAAAAGAGACAGGGATGGAAGGGGAAGGATAGGAAAGATGGAGAACAAAGAGTGAGGAACAGGTAGACCAGATGAGATAACAGTCACCATCTGCCTCAGCCTTGAGCCTGGTAGAATATCTCTGTTTTCAAGGCTCTGCACAACTGAACCATGTCCCACAGGGTCCTAATTTCAGGTGGCAGGGAGTTCCACCAAGCTGGTTCCAGGAACGAAAAAGCCAGCTGAATGCCCTTCGGGCCAGGGATTTCCAGGAGATTACTACCGGAGGAACATGTCATCCTGCAGGGTTGATACTGGGAGATGTGCTCCCATAGATACCAAGGTCCCAGATCACTCAGGACTTTAAACCCTATTTGGAACTCAACTGGCAACCAGTGCAGCTCCATGAGGCCATTATCAGTCTGTCTTCAGTTATGCAAATAGTCTTAGGATCAGCAGTGGCGTAGTGGTGAAGAGCAGGTGCACTCTAATCTGGAGAACTGTGTTTAATTTCCCTCCTGGGGGGATGGGATGGGAGCCAGCCTGTGGCTGCGGCAAACATCTCGCCAGAGAGCGGTGCCCTGGCATGGGGGATGGGGTGGGGAGCCACTGGGCACTGGCCAGGTCGTCATGCCGTGGGAGAGGCCGGGTGCGGGGACCTGGCTGGTGCCTGGTGCTCCTCCACGTCCCGAAATGGTGTTACCCCATGTCCCCATTAGCGGTACACCACTATCTCTGGAGAATTGAAATTTAGAATCCACCTCAGCACAGTTCATCTCTGTGGGTCAAACTAGACCTATCTTTTGAAACATGGATCTATGATTCCACGGTTTATTCATTTATTCATGAGTACATTTTTCTCCTGCCTAGGATGGCGTACGTTCTTCTCCCTCCTTCTGTTTTATCCTTACAAGCAACCCTGTGGGGTAGGTTAGGCTGGACGAGCAAGACTGGCTCTAAATCACCCCGCAAAGTTTCATGTCAGAATGAGGATCTCTCAGATCTCAGGCCCCTTCCACACAGCAAACGTATAACGGGTTGCAGTTGGGATAAAGGAATCTGTTTTTCTGTTTTTGCATTCACCTGCATCCCTGCAGGCAGTGATTGGAGCCCATGGAAACAATCCGGGTGGCTGTTGCACCTTCGCATGGAGATGCTCTATTCTTTAAATTAGTTCCCACTCCAGTGTAGCTATGCAGGCATGCACAAATGAACCCCCGCAATCATGCTGATGTATCACAATATGCCCATCTGCACCTACGTAGCTACACAGTGCCAGGCTGC
This sequence comes from Sphaerodactylus townsendi, assembly GCF_021028975.2. NCBI lineage: Eukaryota > Metazoa > Chordata > Lepidosauria > Squamata > Sphaerodactylidae > Sphaerodactylus > Sphaerodactylus townsendi. The sequence continues at coordinate 156,779,599 of NC_059427.1, read as the reverse complement.
AAAAAATTTTAAAAAGGAAAATGGAGGCAAATAAAGCGCCTCCTGCCCGGCTGTTTGCTTGTGAGCAGCTGCAACCAGGGATTTTTGAAAAGACTCGTTTGTTCAGCATTTTTCAAAAAGCCTGGGTTGGGGGAAATAACATGAGGCAGCATTGGTTTGGGGACAGGATCTGTGCAAAGTCCCCCCCCCCAAAAAAAACAGGTTATTTAGCATCCTGCACCTGTGTTTATTGGCCCATGTGGCAGGGGCCTTAGTTTTACCCTCAAGAATTGCATCAAGGTGACTCTCAAAGTCATCTCCAAAGCAGGGAGACAATTGAAAGCCTGAAGACTTTGGGCCGGTGGGCTTGCTAAACCGCCCTTCACTCCATAATCTCCCCCTAAAATTGCATTCCCACAGCTGGGGTCTTTTTTTCCCTGTTGGTGGGGCGGATTAGAAGTGACTCCCCCCACTGTGGGGGCGGGAAACAACTGAGGAGAAATGATGGGGAGGGAATGGACACATTGGGGGATGCTTCATCACCCTCCCTCTTCTTCTTCTTTTGATTTGTTGGATTTTCCTCCCCAAATGGATTACAAAATTGATCCTAATTTCAACAACACAAAATGTGGTCATAAATCAAGATCATTCCGTACACTTGTTGAAGCAAAAGCCTTCTTTTCCTAGTATTCAGTAAACAATTGCCAATTTACTGTGCAGGGGAGAGGGATAATATTCTGCTTTTTATGACTGCAGCTGCAGCCTGCATTCTGACACCGGCTCTGATTCTAAGCAGCTTTAAAACCCCTTTTATTGCAATTGCGAAGCGTGGTTTTAGGATATGAAATTCCAGACTTCTCCACTAGGTGGCACCCCGGACCATCATCCAAAATAGGGCAGGCAGATGTAGAAATGTTTAATTCTGGAGGAGGTAGATGTTCCTCCTTTGAGTTGATGAGCAGATGTGTGCCTGCTGGCCAGGAAGAAATACTTCAGGAATGAAGGGGGTGAGATAGCCAAGGTGCCTTTTGCCCATTTGGGCAAGCAGAAGTCTTCAAAGTCAGTAGAGTCGCCCTCCTGATTGACCTCAGTGGATTTAGGAGGGTGTAACTCTGTTTAGGATAAGACTTCCTGCCTCCCAAAATTTACAAACCTGGTTTATCAATCATATATATGAATGGTTACAACTGTCTGTTTTCTTTCTCTTCTGGTTTTGCATCCAGTCCCAAACTTTTGCAAAACAACCACCAGGATAGCCGCTTTCCCCCTTTAATTATTGTTCTGTAATTATAGCATCATGACTTCTGAGGAATACCCAACCGCACATGATCCAGACAGCATTATTGAGAAGGTGACTTTTAATGGGGCCAAGCCGTGTTTCAATTACAACAAAACGCTTGCAGACCTTGGGGTTGGAGCAAAGATGTTTTATTGAGTTCTTAAAAATATGCCTTCAGCCAAATTGCAGGAAGGGTGGAGCTCTCCCTTGAGGCTTCCTGCCCGAAGTTTCCTGGTCCTTTTCCCAACTGCTTTTGCCTCTGGAACTGGAATTTCTCCACTTGGTTCCATGACTCATGCAGTTTAATGAGGTGTAAACTTTCAAATTTATTGTAGAATCCTAAACAGCTTTCCCAGCCCTTTGAAGTCAACTGGCTTAGAAAACTGTGATCTTGTTTAGGGTTGCACTGTTAATGAAAGAACATAAGAACATAAGAAAGAGCCTGCTGGACCAGACCAGAGTCCATGCGGTCCAGCACTCTGCTACTCGCAGAGGCCCACCAGATGCCTTTGGGAGCTCACATGCAGGATGTGAAAGCAATGGCCTTCTGCTGCTGCTGCTGCTCCCGAGCACCTGGTCTGCTAAGGCATTTGCAATCTCAGGTCAAGGAGGATCAAGATTGGTAGCCATAGATCAACTTCTCCTCCATAAATCTGTCCATGCCCTTTTTGAAGCTATCCAGGTTAGTGGCCATCACCACTTCCTGTGGCAGCATATTCCAAACACCAACCACACGTTGCGTGAATAAATATTTCCTTTTATTAGTCCTAATTCTTCCCCCCAGCATTTTCAATGGATGCCCCCTGGTTTTAGTATTGTGAGAAAGAGAGAAAAAAAAATCTCTGTCAACGTTTTCTACCTCTTGCATAATTTAATCATATCCCCCCCTCAGACATCTCCTCTCCAAACTAAAGAGTCCCAAACGCTGCAGCCTCTCCTCATAAGGAAGGTGCTCCAATCCCTCAATCATCCTTGTTGCCCTTCTCTGCACTTTTTCTATCTCTTCGATATCCTTTTTGTGAGGGATGTGGGCGCACTCAGAACCTTGAGACACAGTTACTCCAAGTCGCGGACGCATTCACGGCGTTTATTTAGGAGAGTATGGGCAATGGCAATCTTTGCAGTTTTATTATCAATCTCCTTTCCTAATTATCCCAGCACAGAGTTTGCTGTTTTTTCATTAAAGCTGCCAAGTTATGCATTGAGTTTGACACATTCCCATGGAACTATCAACTAAGATGCCCAAATCCACTTTCCTGGTCTTAATGACTGTGAATGTACAACAGCAGTTCATTAGGATACTAACTTCTCCTTTATATCTATACTTTTCTCCCTGGAGGAGGCACAGGGTTTCTGATCACGGCAGGCCGTAATTCTTGGGTTAGACAAACACTTAAGCCTCTTCTGTACATTTAGGAATAATGCACTTTCAGTCCACTATCAGTGTAATTTTGCAGCTGGATTTTACTGTGCTGAATAGCAAAAAATCCACTTTGCAAAACAATTGTGAGAGTGGATTGAAAGTGCATTATTCTTGCATGTGTGGAAGGGGCCCTAGAGTTGCATAACATACCTTGAGCTCCTTCTTTCCCTTCCTTTTTGCTTGGGGGGTAGCCGGTAAGGTATAAGTTTCCGGCTGGGGAAGAACCAAGGATCTCAGCCCTTGGTTTGCAAACCCATGACCTTTGAGTGAACTGGTCTAGGGGATCCAGAACCAATCAGGATGTTGAGCGTGACACTCCTTATATGAATCTGTAGTTTTGTCTATTTCTTTTAAAATGGTATTTCTTTGTGAGCTGTTCTAGGACCCCACCATTGAGTAGAAAAACAACAACAAATCGCATTCAGTCTAGTATCATATAATGGGTGCATAGCACCAAAACCTGGAACCATGTTATTCCACATTTTGGGGTCAAGGTGCAGAATCACATCTGTTTTCTCTCTTGGGAGATAAGTAAATCCTTCGATTGCATATGGTGCAGGGATCACCTCCTCTTTAAGTGTAATTTCAATAGCTAAAACCCAAGGGAAAAGGCTCTGTGCTTGTCAGCTCTCAAAAAATAAGGGACTTGTCTGTGCTTTTCTTTTTCTCTGTTGATAGAAATGACTAGCGGGGCCCGACCACAGCGTTGCTGTGGCAATTGTCGCTTCTCATCAAGAAGTCCAAGCAAGTAAACTCCACACAGATGTCCATGCAGGTCCAATGAGTCCCCTAGCATAGCCCTCCTTTTGGGAGCAACCAGTGGCGCAGTGGCTCAAATCAGGAAGTGCACTGTGATCTGGAGGCAACCGGGTTTGATCTCCCAGCTCTTGCAGCTTTGAGTTGTGGGAGGCTTATCTGGGGAATTAGGCCTTGTGCACTCCCACACACTGAATAACCAGCTGTGCGGACTTTGGGCTAGTCACAGCTTCTTCGGAGCTCCTCTCTGAGCCTCCACCCACCTCACAGGCTGTTTGTTGTGAGCGAGGAAGGGCAAGGAGATTGTTAGCCCCTTTGAGTCTCCTGCAGGAGAAAAAGGGGGGATATAAATCCAAACTCCTCCCTCCCTCCCTCCCTCCCTCTTCTTCTTCTCTCCTTTCTTCTTCTTCTCTCTTCTTTTGGGGGGTGGTCAAATGGAATCCCTCTTTTCTCTTTCTCAATTCACATTATTATATGGTGCTGTCTTGGTTTTTAGTATAAAGGTAACCTCCTTTCCATTCCACAACGGAATTTGTCCTAGAGTGCAAATCCCGGCTGTCCCTGAGGCTGGTTGACACGCATTAGTCCTGAAACTTGGGTGGGAGGCAGAACTGGGGCAAAGGAGGCTATCCTGCAGTCAGGCAGCAGAGGCAGGGGTGGTGAGGCGCTTCAGATTGGAGGCCAGCTCTCTGGGTTTTTAAAGGCCCACGATGCAAAAGAAGCGAGGAGCCAGTAGTGTGGCTTGGTTTGCCCCCACCCCGCAGGACTTTTCTTAGAAGAAAAGGCAAACTCCAGCTTCTTGCTTTTAGTAAAAGAGAGCTTTGGCTTAATATGGGTGATGTAGAGTGGCTATTTGGTGGTTGGGATGTGGAGGGAAGGCACAGTGAGGTGTGTGTGAGGATGAGATGGATGAGTGTTGAGTGGTAGCAGTGGGTGAGGCAAAGAGAGTGAAAGATTACTCATGGGTGAGGGGGGGGGAACCCCACCTGGACATCTCACACAGCAAAGTGTGTATGTGTTTTCACTTCCACTCGTATTACCTACCATTGTATTACCTATTTACTGTTTTCACTTGCTCATCTCTGCCCATCTGAGAGTGAACATTCTAAGCTTCCCTCATTCCAAGCCCCTCAGGCCACAGACAGGCTGCAATGAACATTCTAAGGGGGGGTGACAGAAGTTAAACAGAGGCCAGCTTCATGGCCTGGTGTGCCTTGGTGAAAGACGTTTTCACCTGGCTTAGGTAGTTGGACTTTCCAGTGAATTGAGGGTCCCATGGCCACCTGCCGCCGCAACAGGGAGGAACGTCTCATGTGAAAAATTGGGGAAGCGATCTTGTCCAGCCAAGCTTTCGGCATTGATAGGGCAAGACATTCAACAAACGAACGGGTTAGCAGCCTTTTATATATACAGATTATTTGCAATTTTATCTTACTGTGAATTTTGTATTTTATTGGCTCTCTTTTATGAATATGATTTTTATGTTATGTTGTTAAGGCCTGTTGCTATAACCCTTAATAAACACTTTGGCTAATCTTAAACCGCCACACACAAATGTCTCTATTGGAGCAGAGGCTTAATTGTTAAGCGTGAAGACTGTGGAGAGGCAACCTGTGTAGTGGGATTTAGAGTGTTGGACTAGGATCCAAGAGACTATTGAACTCCCCCACTTCCGCCATGGATATTTGCTGGGTGACGGATTGGACCAGTTACATACTCTCAGCAAAATCTACCCAGAGCCAACATGGCATAGTGGTTAAGAGCCCACCTCACAAGGTGTCTGTTCTGGGGAGAGGAAGGGAAAGGAGCTTGTAGGCCACCTTGAGTCTCCCTTACAGGAGAGAAAAGTATAAGAATTTGGATTTATATATGTCTTCTACCCCACTGGGCTGTCAGTGAGGAGAAAAAAATGAAGGAGTGGAGATCTAATGTGAATCTCAAGCACCCCAAATTGGGAGAAAAGGTGAGGAAACAAATGAAGCAAAACAAAAAGGGAACAAAAACATTTGGATTCATGCCCTGGACTGCTCATAGTAGTCCCACCACTTACTGACAACGTTCTCTTCATTAATAAGCAGACAAATGTACTTTCAATCCACTTTGCATTTGTGTGGAATGGCAAAATCCACTGGGTAAAATGCTAATTGAAAGTGCGATTATCTCTGCATAAAGTCGAAAGAGGCTTACATTAGACCTTCTGAAACTCTCCTCTAGACGCTTTTCTCCCACCACTACTGGGTGGGTTTCCGGCAGCTGCTAATTCTATGAGACCAGCCAGCATTTTGTTTTATAAAGCTTTTGTTTAAAAAAAAAAAAAAACTGGCCACTGCCTAAAGCAAAGACAACGTGGGTGGTTTTTTTGGTACAAAACAACCCAGGAATGTGTACCATACTGGAAAGAGGAATGAGACAGGAAAAGAGAAGGGAAAGGCAAGGTTTCAAGGAGAAGATACACATGATCAGTTTCTGTTAAGTCTGGTTTTGGTGAGTGATTTTTTTTGGCATTGTGGACTAGTCTCTAGAAATGTAAAAAAAAATAAAATAAGCCCACCCTTCAAGCAAAGCAGAAGTTTTGCTTTCTGTAGGATTTGTTTGGGCAATCTGGAATTATTGTTCGATCAGTTGGTATCTAAGGGACAGAGTACTCATGATCTTGTGTGGTCAGAACTCCGAACGTGTCTTTGGCTTTAAAAGGCTTGGGTGCTAAATCCTTCCCTTCTTTGTTGTTTCCCTGGTGGAAGAAAGAGCTACTGAGAAGGGAATTTAGGTACTGTATGTGTGTGTGTGGGGGGGGGGGGGAGGAGGAGGCAGATCCCCCATAGCGTGATGTAGTGGTTAAGCGTGATGTAGTGGTTAAGAGCAGGTGCACTCTAATCTGGAGAACCGAGTTTGGTTCCCTGCTCTGCCACTTGAGCTGTGGAGGCTTATGCAAAACTGATTGGCTTGTGCACCTGTTGGCCATGCCAGCTGGGTGATCTTGGGCTAAATGCCAGTTCTTCTGATGCTCTCTCAGCCCCACCCACGTGCTGGGTGGTGTGTTTGTTGTGGGTGGGGGGGGAGAGGAAGAAGGAGATTTCAGTAAGCCCTTTGAGTCTCTGTGCAGGAGAGAAAAGGAGGAATTTATAAAAATCCAAACCTCTTCTTCTTCATGGACACCATCTCCACCCCCCCCCCCCATTCCAAAGGTGAAAAAAGTGGCCTGAGGGAGTTTGCTTTTCAACATGGGTAAAATGGCAATTGAGGAGGGCAAGGTTTAGAGTCCCCTTTCTCAGCTGATGCCAAGGTCTCCATCTCTATTTCTCTCCCACCAGCCACTTTTAAGGAGGATGAACAGAAGTGTCAGTCACAGAACCCAAATGCCTCCCTTATGTAGCTATGTAGGTTTCCTCCATTTTATCTCTTCACAAATGTTTCTCCTAGGAGGTGGTAGATAAGCGTGGGCGGCTATCTCAAGTCTCCCAGCAAGCTTCCCAGACTGAGAGTGTGGACTTGAACCTGAGTTTCCTAGATTTTCGTATTCACCTCTCCAATCTAGATTCCGCAACCTCGCGGCTCTCCATATGTTCATGGGCCACATTGGCCACGCTAGTAGGAGCCGATGGGAATTGTAGTCCATGAACATATGGAGAGCCGCAGGTTGCAGACCCCTGCTCTAATCACTACACACATGTATTTATGTGTATCTCTATACACACACTGCATTATTCACACATATGCATGTGGGAGGGATTATATATAGTCACTTACAAAGGAATGAAGTCGAGCCTGTCAGTTTGTCTGGATGCCAGCCCAGCATTCTCCCAAAAACCAAAGTTAGAGACCCAGGTTTGAATCCCAGCCCCAAGCCGTGGAAAGCTCTCTGGGTGGTCTTGGGCTCCCTCATTCACTGTCAACTCAGCCCTACTCTTCTGTGGTTAGAAGGGTTGAGGTTAGAGACACAAAGGAAGAGGGGAAAGAACGATGCTTCTTTGGTCCGCAGTAGAGCGCCAAGATATCTAAACAGCTTTCCAGGATTCTTTCTGGAGGAGAAGAAAACACTCTTAAACTGGCACTCCACCTGTTGGATTCCCGCCAGCCAGGCAGCTATTTCCCTGATCTGGATGGCTCCAGGCTAGTCCGGACCTTTGTTAGATCTTTGAGAGCTTGGTGAGGGCCAGCCCTAGTTGGCCACTTGGATGGGAGACCGCCAAGAAGGAATACCAGGGGTTGCTAAGGAGTGGTGAAGCAAGTGGCCAAGCTCAGCTCTGGAACATTCCTTAGAAACCCCTTGTCGGATATGTGTGTGTCGGTAAATAAATAAATGCATCTTGTTAATGCAACTGCAGCCCTGTTTGTCAAAACAAAGGCAACCTCATCTATTTGTCTCCACCATTGGTATCTAGATCTGAATCTATATGCTAATTTCTGGGCTAGTCAGGTAAGAAGTCTGATAGAGAGAAAAGCATGACAAACCTTTCGAAATCTGGCTGATCTCTATCAGGCTACAGTCTGCAAACTTTGGTTTCAAAGCAGTTGGCACCCAAGCCCTCTCCTCTTTTGGTTTCTAAGTGCAAAGTAAACGCTTGTTTAAAACAATGAGCTATTAATTAAGGTTTGAGAGGCTGCACGTGCCAATCCAGAAACAGAGTTGCACCATTCCGAACTCATCGGTTTCCGTGAGCTTAGACAGGAATCACTGTGCGTAAGGCTGAGCCGATAGGGACATATCAGACTCCACACTTCGAGTTCTAGGTTATTCTGCAGAAGCTGAATAAAACCAGAAGTTCAGGGAGCACTTCAGTATTCACAAAGCTTATTCCTAGAATAAGCTTTTGTGAATCAGAACTCCTCATGGCCAGAGGCGTAAAAGTGTGAACCAACAGGCTGGATTTATATGCACTTCGGGGAGGGAGAGGGGTGCTACTACAGAGGCAGGCTAGTTCCAAACCCAAGAGGACGCCTAGAACAGTCTGGTACCATAGAAAGTACAAGGAAGTCCAATTGGAGTTAGTTGCATGTTCCTAAATAGGATTATCTCAACTGGCTTTGCCCAGAGCTAGCCCAGTCTTATCAGATCTTTGAAGCTAAGCATGTTTATATTGCTTAGTAATTCTTGGATGGGAAGACCACCAGCCCAGGGAATATAAGGGGTCAAATGTCCCTGGGCTAAAGGCCATTTAGTCATTGGGGGGGGAGCGGAAAATCACCTCCCACACCCCTCCCCTCCTTCCCCACATTGCTGTGTCTTGGGGATTTGTGTGTTGGGGTATGTTCTATAAATGTGATGGTGATTTTTGAGGACATCTGGTGCAAAAAAAAAGTTGTTTGGTTGTGGTGAGGGGAGGGGTGGCCTCTTGCCATACTGGAGTAGGGTGGACTTTTTTTTTGCACTGGGCTACATTTTCCCTAAGATCCGCCTCTGGAGACCACCAAGGAAGACAGGGGTTGCTGTAATAGAGGCAGGTAATGATGTCCACTTCTGTTTGTCTAGTGGTCCTCTAAAACTCCTAAGGTGGGGTGACCAACTCTGGCACCCCAGATGTTCATGACCTAGGAGGCTTAGCAAGGGGAGGGTAAGCAGCACTTCCAGTGTACCCCAGCAAAGGCCTCCGCCTGAACACCCTGTCCCACCTTGGAACGCACCTGCCATGCCCCCCCCACGCACTTGCCACACTTCCACAGGGAAGCCCCTCATTGCGTCATGCCCCCTGTCCCCTTGGAGCTACACCTCTGCATAAAGTACAATTCCCATCAGCCCCTGCTGGTATGTAGTGGTAGCAAGCTAGAATTGGACACACCCCTGCCCTAAGTAGTCACTCATAAATTAAGTCTGCACTTGACTGTAATTTCCACCTTCACCCCCCCACCTAACTTGGGATGAAGACAAAGGGTTATTTTGCCTTTCTAGTGATAGACAGATCTACAAAGAGTATTAAATATAAATGTGCAACAAATGGGCGGCCAGCAGACACTGGCTGGAATCTGATAATGGAACGTTCCACCTAGTTACAGTCAACAATTTTTTAGAAACCTATCTACTACACAGTAGCTCTGTTTTAGCGAACTATGGCAGCTACTCCAGCGCAACAAGGTACAGCCTGTGTCAATGTTTCAACAACAGTGTTAATAGCTTTGGCTAGAAACGGTAGCACGCTTTTGAGTGCTAACGTCGCAAAGCAGCTCTTGGCATGCCGAGCAACGCCCATGCAAACCAGACCTGGCTTTAATGTAAACTGAAGAGACGGGTTTCCCTCTGGCTCTCGGCACATATCCTGCTCACTCACGTTGATGGAGGACAGTGATCGCGTGGTTAGCAGGCAAGAGGCATTAGGAATGCCCAAAGCCCCCTGGAGGAGAACCCGGCCCCAGCCAGATAGTCATCAAGGCTGGAAGCAGAGGGGAGAATAATTTTTGGGAGGCATCTAGCAGAAAGAACACTTGCAAAAAGCGGTCCAATTGCTATTAAAAGAGGAGATAAAATATATTTCCTGACATGCTTGGATACTCAGTTTATTTCTCCTACATTTTTTCCCCCACCTGTCTCTGCCCTACTGCTTCGCTATTCACACATGCAGTTCCTTATCTACTCTCTTTCCCCTGATAGTAAATCCACTCTTGCAAGTCACAAACCCCAGTGGAATGGACAAGGTTGGAGGCGGATGGGAGTTATTGATTTTTATCTGCTAAGCTCCCCAGTGGGGAGTCCCAAGTGGCAGCTTAGAATGCTGGGTCCCCATCCTCCATTTTTATCTCTCAATGCGACAGCCCCATGAGATAGGTGATGAGGCCCGAAGAGTGTGTGACTACCCTGGGCAACATGCAGCAAGCTCCCATGGGCGTGTTGAAGAGGTCTAGACCTGACTCTCCCAACCTCTAGGCCCCTCTTTGTACACATGCAGAGTGATGCACTTTCAATCCACTTTCACAATTGTTTGTAAGTGGACTCTGCCACTCTGCACAGCCGCAAAGTGCATTGAAAGTGGATTGAAAGTGCATTGTTCTGCATGTACGGAGCTTTCTAACCACTGTACCCAGATCTTACCCTGAGAGCATCTAAGCTTGTGGAACAAGTCTTTCCTGCCTTCCTCTGTCCAACTGCAGTCCGGCCCAAGCTCCCTTTGGAATTTCTGCTGCCAGGTGACAAAGTATGTTCACAAACAGTTATACCGGAAGCGCAGTATACAGTGTGTTTGGGAAGCAGGTGAATGTGTTCTCCTTCCTCCATTAAGGCCTCTTCAGCACATGCAGAATAATGCACTTTCAATCCACTTTCAATGCATTTTGCAGCTGGATTTTCCTGTGCAGAATAGCACGCTTGCAAACAATTGTGAAAGTGGATTGAAAGTGCATCATTCTGCATGTGCAGAAGGGGCCTAAGAGTAGTGTTACTGCATTCTAAGAGTCATGTAAGGAACCTTTTTCCCCTTGTCAATTTTATCCGATTCCTTTTTCTTCAGAAGAAGAAGTATGCACATCTGTGCAGATGTGGAGGGGGGGCAAACTGCTGATTAGGCACACGAAACGTAAGAGTGTTCTAAGCGAAACTGCCGAGAGGTGCTACGTGAAACTGTTTTTTTTTTCAAAGGTCCTCATCACTGGAGAGGGAAAGAAATGGCAATGGAAGATGCATTACTGTTGAACTGTCTTCAACCTTGGTCGAATCCCCACTTGAAATTTGCATGCAGATCCAAACCTGTTCGTTGTGAAACCGTGTCCTCTTCATCGGAGTTTCTCCCTCCCCACCGTGAGTGAGCAATACAGCAGACAATAATACACCCCAGTTGCAGAACTCTTAGCAATTCCCACTACTCATGCGAGCTCTCTTCACCGGGTCTCCCCTGATCATTGGCGTGGCCTTGATGTAAGGGCCGTGGACCTTTTCCCACCGCAGAAACGTATACGAAAGGGCATGATCAAAAAAACCAGCGTGTAAAAGTTTAACGCTTGATCTCAAGAACTGTGCAAACAGTTAATCGCTACCTGTGTAAAACCATTAATGATTCAAAGTTACACGCTGATTATTGTTTAAATGCGTCCAGTTCTGCCGTCCCACATGGCAAAAGCGGAAACGAAACCAAGGAAAGGTTGCATGCATATCGTGAGTGCCGGGATTGGTTGCCCGACCCCAGCGTCACACTCCAGGGCAGGAAACGAAGCCAGGGTTTCAACCCTAATCCCTCCCCCCCCCCCCCGGATCAGCTCTGTCGCTTAATGGGGCCCAGCCATTTGTAACTGTTGTGGGTCCCGCCAGAACACAGATTAACGGGGAGAACGTTTCCAGAAACGGGAACTGCTACACGCGAAATTAGGAGGTCCGCACCTCAGACCTGGTTAGTTTGTGTTCTGAAACCTGGCTAAGATGGTAGTGGGGATTCGACCCTTGTCTAGATGGGATGCAATCTGTGTCTAGTTGTGGTGCAAATGGGAAGGCTGGAGCGGCATAGCAGCTGGGTGGTTGTTAAAGTGGGGATAGCATGGCGAGTGAAAGGTGGTAATGCCATTAATGGGAGGGAGGATTTCTGAGTACCCTACTGGGTAAGTACTCGGTGTTAGGGAAGGGAGTGCAGCCTGCTCAGTTCGCTTGGGCCACACGGGGAGTACAGCCCAAAGGCTGCAATCCTTAACGTAGTCAATGTTGGAAGTTAATCAGATTGATGGTAATGAGGTGTGAATTAAGGTGCTCTGAAAAGATGTGCTTTGATCTTGCCCTGCTGCACGCTGGTTTGGATCCTGGCAGTTAAAAGGCTGTGCTGACCACGCTGGGATCGGCTTTGCAGGCCCTTACCCTTCGTACTTTTGCATAACACTTGCATCTCCTGCATTTGGTCACAGCAACAGCTTACTACGTAAACTCCGTCCCTGTCTTCTGCAGTCTGACAACCCTTCTGAAATGTACCACAACCTGAAGAAGGTGGTATGCTCCCCCGCCTTCTGCCTTTCTGTAGTATGGAAGGGTAAAGGTATAGACTGGCAGGTGTCTGAGGGCTCTTGGCAGCTAAGCAGGATCAGCCATGGTTAGTGCTTGAATGGGAGATCTCCAAGGAAGTCTGTGTCACCCCGAAGGTTGCCATGTCCCCCCTGACCACTGGATGCATGGGGTAGGGTTGCTAGATCCAGATTTTAAAACTCCTGGAGATTTGGGAATGAAGCCGGGGTGGGGGACAGGGACCCTTCCACCCTTCCAAAACATCCACCCTTTCAAAACATCCACCCTTCCAAAACATCCATTTTCTCCTGGGGAAACATCTCTGTAGTCTGAGACATGAGCACCTTCTGAGGGGTCCCCAGTCCTGCCTGGAGGCTGGCATCACTAATTGCCACTGCAGAGACAGGCAATGGCAAACCACCCTAGCCCTACCCTTGCCTGGAAAATCCTACAGAGTCCCATGTGTCAACTAGACTTGATGGCAAAAATAACAACGGTTAGTATGTAATTGCAGTGCACCACATGTTTAAACTCTACTGCTATTAAGCATTTTGTTAATTTTTAAGGGCTATTGACTATTATTCCATGGCTGCCTTCTTTGTCTGGGAGGCAGCCTTTTATGGGTTTCATTTTTAGCATCCTGGACACCTGTACAATTTGATAGTTTGATATTCTTTTTACTCATTGAATATTGGTGATACTTGACTCTTTCTTAAATTGATTGGAACTAATAGGAGTGTTGTGGTACTCGGTACCTTATGGGATAAATGCTGCCATGCATCCCATACAATGCCTTTGAGAACCTGGTCACTAAAGGCCAGTCCCACGGCACTTCTTAAGTTGCCTATGTGCCCCTAATATATGTTTTGTTATTACCTTTATATCCAGCGCTGGATACTACTTATCATGCTAAGCACAATATATCTTTTTACAATAATCTTTATGGTCTTGGGTTTATGAATTATCTATTAAATTTATAATTTAAAACTAATTGCATATACCCAATTAGCCTACTGTCTTGTATCACTATATATACAGTCCAAAGTGTTTTGTGGGCTTTACTAGCCTAAAATTTTTTTTAGTATTGGCTGGCCTATAGTATAATAGATATCTCCTTCACAGCTGGCCCATCGCTGTACAAGTTACGGTATGGAGAGCAGTCCCAAATTTGATAGGATCTGGTTAGTTTTTACAGTGCCTTAATTACACTTTGTTTAGAAGCTGAGGGGAAGCAGGTCAAAATGACATCTAAGTATATTAGAGACATTTTTCTTTGAGCATGCGTGTGCAGCGAGCCAGTGGTGGAGTGCCCAAGAGGTCCAATCTCAAACCAGGCTCTGATTCCTGCCACTCCTCCACACATTGGCTTGCTGGGTGACCTTGGGCTAGCCACAGGTCTCTCAGAACTCCCTCTGCCCCACCTACCCCCCCCCACAAAGTGTCTAGGCTCGTGGGAGGGAACGGGAGGAGCTCTGTAAGTCAATTTCTCGGTGACTTCTTATATTGAGAAAAGGAGGGGTATAAATCCAAACCCCTCCTCTTCTGCTTCTATAATCAATGTATATAATATACCTATATAATTAACTCCAATGAAAGCGGCTGAACGTAATTTCCACTCCACGCCATGTTCGCATGATTCGCTGGACACTGGGATGAATGTATCCCTCCCACCATACCACCACCACGGTCGAACGACAAATTGGCACCGTACCGTTCACCGAGGTACCGAGAGGGGCTCCTGCTGTAAAGGATCTAATGCGCGACGGCAGCAACCCGAGTGCATTCCACAGCCCGGTTACGTCAGATGTACCGCTGGAGGCTTTGGATCATTGCGCGCCAGATGAAGCCTCTGTCTCGCCATGGGAAGCAGGTATGGACAATGGGGTGACTGGTATTATAACCTGTGCTTCATGGCGGGAAGCGTCGATTCCTGCCACCGCGCAGGTAATTTGAGCTTTGGCGCATATCTTAATAAATGGACTTCTTTTACTACCAAAGCCTTTCATTTCCGCGTCTATGGAATTCCTCTTACATTGTGGCAGGAATCCTAATTCATCTATAATTCCTGTGCAGTGGACCCTTTGTCTTATGGCGATGGAGAGGTTGGAATTTTACTGGCGGAAGCTGCAGGTGCTGGGTAGGCCTCAAAGAGGGCTCCGGACCTTTCCCTTCTTCTTAATCTGGAGGAACCAGCAGGAGAACGTGGCTCGCAGGTGGCTCTTTCCCGCCCCTGTATCAGCACGAAGTCTTCCTTTTACTCATTGGAACTGCGGGACGTGACGGTATCGCATCATATGGGACTTCCGCGGAGCTTCGCCGGGGCGCTGTCTGCGGATCGAGCGCCTGTAGATCGGATTTCTACCCGTTCTCAGGTGGATTATAAACCTCTGTGATGCAACTCTGTCATGGAGGAGACGGGCTTGACCACCTTTCATAGCGGCAAAACCTAGAAACGCATTGAACGATCAGCCCTGGACTCAGATTTTGGTGATGTTCCCAAAGAACCACCGTGGCACAGCACTGGGGCCCATTCCAAAGGACACCGGGACCTAACCTGGAATTGGGAGGGGTATCCGTAATTGGCCTTTCCCAATCGGACCCCTATCCCGGTCCGGGCGACTTTGCGACCTGAGGTGTTTCGGGGAGCCACCCGTGGCTACGGCGGCTACGGTGTCTCCGAGGGCTCGCTTCCTGATGACGAAGAGTCTGAAGAAAGCTCTGCATTCTAGCCGGACCGGCTTCCACTCCCATCGAGTGAAGACTGGGATGAGGCGGTGGGGCGACTTCTCTTCGATGCCTAAGCTGCATGGAACCGCGTGAACGCCAGCTATGGGAGGAGGAACGGGCACAGTTGCAGCAAGAGCGCTGGGAACCCTGCAGAGGGACCGGGAACAGCAACGCGAAGAAGTCCAGCTGAAGTTGGACCGCATAAAGACGCCATCTAACGGTAATAATATGCTCCAGAATCTGTCAGTCCATGATAAAGTCCCCAACAGTCCAGACTGGACTTACAACGGCAACGCGAACGCGCCTGGAAATCTAAGCACGCAAAGTGAACTCAATTCGAAGCCCTTAAACGGGACGAATAAGTTTAAATTAGGGCGAGAAAAAGCTGCTTAATTCGCACCAAGATGCATTGACTCGCAAGGAGAGGGAGCTGGCTGCTTTGGAGAGGGAACCATCGGAGGCAGCAGACCAGGGGGCCGCAAGTTGGAACCTATGCTGTTACCGATCATGCCGTTGCCAGGGGGGCTAATGCACCAGTCTTGCCACCCAAACGCCAGCTGCACCGGGCCAGTCAATTCCAGCTCCCCTGGTACAACAGCCGCCTGCCCAACCTGCTCAGCCAGCTTAAATCCACCTCCCCAGCAGGCTTCAAGAGCCGTTTAACGGGTTGGCTACTCGCCGGCCCCCGACAAATTGTTCGCTTTTGATGGGACCGCTTCCAAACTTCCCTACTTCATCTTGCAACTTCAATGCCCACTTGGAAGACTAATAATGGCTATCTATACCGGCCCAACGCCAAAAAAATACGGGACATCGGGTCAGTCCTAGATGGGGTAGCCGGCTCCGTGAACGCTTTGGATTTGCAGGATGAGGACTCTCGCACAGTGCCCGCATTCCTCCAAGCTTTGAGAGCGCGCTTTCAAGATCCAGGCGTCTAGAATGAAGCTATCCGCACCATCAAAACTATCCAGCAAGCAAACCGCCCGTTTGCAGAATTTGCGGTCCGGCAGGAATCGCGTGCAAGGGCGGCTGCTCGACTCTCCTGAGTGGCCTGAACGCGATGAAATGCGAATACTTCTCGGATGCTGTGGATAGCAAGCTACGTGAAACGGTAAGTTTTTAATCTCCTGGGTTCCTCGTGACTCATTGCAGATTGGATCCAGTCATAGTCTCAAGTGGCGCCTCGCTTAATACGCCACAAGGAGGGCCGCTTCTACCCACTAAAACCACTACTGTGTCCACTCAAGTCAAGTTTTCCAGCCGCTTCCTACCGAAACTCACCTTCTTCTGAACTGCCGCCGGGCCGACTTTGGGTTGTGTTCTTTACTCGCGGAGGGCCAGGTCATCTAGCCGCCAACTGTCCCAAGAAGCAAAACCAACCGCTTCCTGAACTCCTCGCTGCTGTACTCGGCCTTCCGCCAAACCACTCACGCGAGAGGCCTCAGGGGTCAGCTTCCCCACTGGCTCTCGCCTAAGCGTGACCGGTTAGGCTTAACCCAGAGGAGGGGAAGTAGCTTGTCTGTCTTTCTTCAGCTCCCCATGGACATGGGCCCGACTCCTGACGCCGGTGAGTGAAGCTGCAGCGCCTCAGCCATTACTGTTCAAGCATTTCTGGCCAACCCCGCTAAACACACTCGCAGATTATAGCCTCGGCCCTTGTGGATTCCTGCTGTCTCCCACTGCTTAATCGCGGCCCCAGGTGGCAGAGGAGCTTAGGTCTGGACCGAATTCCACCTGGCTAAGCCCATACCATTCACTCCAAATGGACGGCAGCCCTCGGAAACGGAATATGGACCGCCCAATTCAAACACAGCCGGTTCTCCTCCGTCGCTACTGCACCATTGGGGAGAAAAATTACGGCCTTTCATTTTGGCCACAGTGGCTAAACACTCCAGAGTTTGGGGCATGCCTTGGGTCTTGTTACATGAACCAAAATCCAGTTGGAAAGAAAGGATCCTCGAATTCACTGCCCCTCCCTGCGGTGAACACATGACCTGGGAAGACAATCCAACGTCTCCTGACCCTCCCCCCTCTCTGGCTCCCTCAGTGATTGCTCCCCATTCTATTGATTATCCCACTCTGCATATCAGGAGCCAGTCAGAGGTTTTCACGAGCAGGAATGCGATCACTTGCCACGCCACAGAGACATCACTCGACTGTAAAATTGTCATACAACCAGGGGCGCAACTGCCCAAGGGTAGAATCTACCGCGATGATTCCCAGCGAGGAGAAGGAACTTCGTGGCTTAGACAAGAACTTTGTTTCAAGGTTTCTTCATACGTATGGCTACCAAACACACACACGCCAAGTTCCCGCTTTGTTTGTCAAAAAGAAAGATGGGTCTTTACTGCTTTGCACAGATTATCGAGGTCTCACCGCGGTCTCCCCTGTTCAATAAATATCCTTTTGCCTTTGATCAAGGACCTTTTAGATGCACTCGGCAAAGGACGCATTTTTACTAAATTAGACTTGAGAGAAGCTTACTACAGAGTCAGAATTGCTGAAGGATATGAACACCTGACTGCGTTTAATACAAAGTTTGGACAGTTTGAATATTTAATAATGCCATTCGGGTTGGCGGGGCCCCCGGAGCTTTCATGGCCCTTATCAACGAAGTTCTCCACATTTACTGTACAAAGGAGTTGTTGTATATTTAGATGACGCTTTAATTTACTCGCGAACTATAGAAGAGCATGTAATATTGGTCCCAGAGGTATTGGAAACGCTTTGCTTGACAACTCTCTCTTTGCCAAACTCTCCAAATGCTGCTTTCTATCAGACCTCCATTGATCATTTGGGTTACCGGATCTCACCCGAGGGCTTAAAAATGGATCCCGTTGAAATTGACGCAGTCCTCCAATGGCCTGCCCCTACCCAACCGCAAAGAACTCCAGTCGTTTCTTGGTTTTGCTAATTTCTATCGCGGATTTTATACCCCAATTTGCTGAACTGACTCTCCCTCTCACAGACCTCTTACGCACTAAGGGTAAAGATTCACTGTCCGCCAAGCCTCGGGGCCCCCCTTTTCTGGTCTGGAGGAATGTCAAACAGCCTTTCAACTATTAAAATCTGGCGCGCACCACCGAATCCTATCCTAAAAGCACCTCGACCCAGATCTCCCGCTTGTGGTTCACGCGGGACGCTTCTCGGACAAAGCACTCGGGGCAGCCCTGTTGCAGAAAAATAAAGATGGTAAACTGGTTCCGCAGCTTATTTGTCTAAAAAATTCTCTGGGTGCCTAACCCAACTGGACTGTGGGAGACATGGAGACTGCGGCCATCAAAGCAGCACTCTCCACTTACGCCACTGGCTGGAGGGAGCTGGGCACCCTTTTCAAGTTTGGTCGGATCATAAAAACCTGGCAGCTCTTTCCACCCCCCTCAAGATGTCCGCAAAACAACTTCGTTGGGCCGAATGCTTTTCTCGTTTCTCTTTTACAGTCCATTTTTTCCCTGGGAAAACTAACAAACTGGCTGACGCCAGCTCATGGGCCTACTCCGAGGAGGGGGGTGGAGCTGCCTTGCAGGACATTCCACGCACTGTTCTTTCCCCTCCCCAGCTGGGGTTGGCTGTCACCCGATCTCAAACGTCCGCCTCCTCTCCACTGCCCGTTCCTGGTCTCTGCCTCTCCTTTCCTATGGGAAATGGAGGAGGCGGGGCTGCATGAGCCTCCAGCGGCTGAAGGGGACTCACAATTGCGCTTTGGAGAATGGAGTTTGGCGGAGGGGGGGAATGCTGGCACGCGGCCTCCCCCCCTCCGGGCAAGAAGCAAGTTCTTGAAGCTTGCCACGATGCCTGCCTCGGCTGGACATTTTGGCTTTTTGAAAACTCTGCACTTAGCCCTCACCGGGCAGTTCTGGTGGCGCACCACGCGCAAAGACATTGAGGCTTACATTCAAGGCCGCTGCTCGGTTTGTGCATAAGCTTCAAAACCATCCCGGGAAAGCCCCATGGACTGTTGAAACCTTTCCCGGTAGCTTCACGCCTTTGGGAAGTCATCTCCATGGATTTTATTACAGATTCGCCCGAAAGTCATGGCAACACGTTTTTTTTTTATGGGTGGTGGTAGACTTATTCTCGAAGCAAGCTCCATTTTATTCCATGTGCTTCCATTCCCTCCGCTTCCTAAGTTAGCACGGCTGTTTATTCAACATGTTTACCGCCTCCATTCCGCTTCAAGTATGCGGGTCTCCCACCGCTGCCCCCAATTCATCTCTGCAAAGTTCTGGAAAGCCGCTTTTGGGGTTGTTGGGAGCCTCCCCGGCCGTCGCCGCCTGCTACCACGCTCAAAGTGACGGCTAGACGGAGAGAAATCTAACAGAACCCTAGAGCAGTATTTACGTTGTTAAGACCAACTACCACCAAGACAATTGGTGCGAAGCGACCCGCTTAGAGTACGCCTACAACAATGCGGTTCATAGTAGTACAAAGAAAACCCCCTTTGAAATTGCAGGTCTGGTCGCTTCTTCCCGCCAAGCAAGCACAACTACCCGCAGCAGCCGGTGGGACTTAATTTCAACAATGGATTTCTTATCCCTAGCCGAGGGATGGAAGTCGGTCCAGATCATTTACAGCAAGCAAAGGACTCCTTAAAACTGTAAGCGGATAAACACCGCTCAGATTTCCCTGGCGTGTGGGCTCCTGGGTGTATTTATCTACAAAAAATCTCAGAGATCGCATAAATTTTCCAAACTTGGCAAGAGATTTGTGGGACCTTTTCAGATTACTAAAGCGATTAATGATGTCACTGCCCGCTTTAGATTTGGTTTAACTCTCTTAGTAACATCCATCCTGTCTTCCATTCCAGCTTGCTCAAGGAGGCTCCCGCTTCCGATGCTTCGGCATCTACTCCGGCCGATATAGGCCCCCTCCGACTATTATTGATAATACAAGCACTACGAAATTGACGCGTCCTGGACTCTCGCTTTAATCGCAACCGGCTAGTAATATTTAGTCTCTTGGGTGGGATATTCCTCTGGGTATAATCAATGGGTTTATTCCGATAACATTGAAGCCCCCCACTCCTATTAAGCTGCTTTCCACCGCTACTTTTCCAAGCACAAACCTGGGGGGAAGGGGTCTTCTTTAGGGGAGGCAGAGTGTAAAGGATCCAATGGTGTTGATGGTGAAGTACCCTTGAGTGCATTCCACAGCCCGGGCGATGGGCCAGATGCATCGGCGGAGGCTTTATCTTTGCGCGGGAGATGAAGCCTCTGTTCCCATGGGAAGCAGGAAGGGGGGATGGGGTGACTGGTATTATAACCTGTGCTTCTGGCGGGAAGTGTCATTCCTGCCACTGCGTGTACTTGAGCTTTCTAAGATGTCTTAATAAATGGACTTTTACTACCAAAGCCTTTTATTTCTGCGTCTATGGAATTCCTTACACCTGCTCTGGTTCGGCCATGTCCGACAAGCAGCCCCGGACACTGTCGCCAGCATCGCCTATCACATTGAGGTTACTGGTCGGCAGTTGCTCAGAGGGCCAAAGCAACGATGGCAAGATACCATCAATGCAGATCTGAAAGTTACATGCCTGCAACCAGACAACACGCTCAATTGAGAAAAGTGGTGTTTAAAAATCCGAGCAGCAGACCCTGCATTAGTGGAACAACGCTGGGAAGAAGATATAATTAACAGTAGAATAAATTGTGTTGATCTCTACGAATTGTTAATGGGTGATTACATGTTTGCATTTACTGATCTGTCTTTTGTCTTATAATTGTAAAATTATAAACCTGGGGAATTCAGATTAGCCTGTACACTCCAACACACGCCAGCTGGGTGACCTTGGGCTAGTCACAGTTCTTCTGAGCTCTCTCAGCCCCACCTACCTCACAGGGTGTTTGTTGGGAGGGGGGAAGGGAAAGGAGTTTGTAAGCCCCCTTGAGTCTCCTGTAGGAGAGAAAGGGGGATATAACCCCCCCTACTACTACTGCTACTGCTACTGCTACTGCTACTGCTACTGCTACTACTGACTTTTATGAGCTCAGAGGCATGATAAGAGTCATTCTGTGGCAAGAATGCAGGAAGGGTGAAGAGCAAGTGAAGGGTGGGCTCTCCAAAAAGAAGAGCTCTGGCAAGCTGAAGCCGTCAATTTCCCAGTAAGGTGGAAATGTAGCAGAGAATTTACTATGATGGGAGGGGTTTAAAATCCTATGAAAGGAGCATACAACCCAAATACAGAAAATAGACTGTCTTTATTCCAGTACAAATATGTTTATTGGTTAGCCAAGGAAAGTAGCTAACACCCCCAAAGGAATCCACAGCAGTGGCAAAGATTCAAGGCACAGTTTAGGCCAGGGGTCTTCAAACTATGGCCCTCCAGATGTTCATGGACTACAATTCCCATCAGCCCCTGCCAGCATGGCCAAGTGGTAGGGCTCATGGGAATTGTAGACTATGAACATCTGGAGGGCCATAGTTTGAAGACCCCTGGTTTAGGCAATTATAGAAATTCTGACATCACAGTGACATAGAGACCGGTACATTGACATATAGCCAATAATCATTAATCAAGACAGGCATATCAAGCGTTGCGTGGCACAGCCTCATTTCAGTTTAAAAAAGAGGCAGCTAAGGGGGGGACATGATAAAGGTTTATAAAATTATGCACAGGGTGGAGAAAGGCGACAAAATAACTTTTTCTGCCTCTTCCAAAATACTAAAACTTGACAGCATCCAATGCAGTTGATGGGCAGTAGATTAAAGATGGACAAAAGGAGGGACTTTTTTTACACTGCATGCGACTAAAATGTGGAATTCACTGCCAGAGGATGAGGTGATTGTTACAGGCACAGACAGCTTGAAAAGGAGATGCTGACCTTGGATCTGGAATTATAAACCTGGATAATTCAGATTAGCCTGTGCACTGCAACACACGCCAGCTGGGTGACCTTGGGCTAGTCACAGTTCTTCTTTCAGCCCCACCTACCTCACCACCCATGGCAGCTGCCCCCACTCGCCCCCTTAGATCAAGCCGTGGGTTTTAACAAGTGCAAATAGTGTATCATTGCAGAACCCCTTCCTACCTGAGAAAATTCATTCTTTCCTGGCTACAATTAAACTTTCATGGCTGGAATCACTAAGGTGTTGTGGGTTTTCCGGGTCGTATGGCTGTGTTCCAGTAGCATTCTCTCCTGACGTTTTGCCTGCACCTGTGGCTGGCATCTTCAGAGGATCCAACCCACAACACCCTCCAATTAAACTGTTTATCTCCAGGTCTCTCTCAAGACAGGTGGAGAATCCTCAATAGTGATAGCCACCTGCCACCCCAAAACATCAGGGCTTCTATGTACTAGCAATTTTTCACTATAAAAGTCTAAAGATAATCCTCTCTCTGCCCCTGCTCTAAGATGTTCGGCTCCTAGAGACATCTTGGGTTCTCTCCGAATTTGGAGTCCAGCAATTCTCAAACTCGGGACTCAGGACTTCGCTGGGGTTCCTAATTAATGAGGCTGACACCTGCTTGGGAGATCCCGCTCCCCTTGAGCTGCGCCATGGTGTTTTATGACACTCTCGGTCTGGTTTATGGGTTTTCTGCCTCGCTGTTCGCAGCAAAGGCAGTAAAGCACAGGAAGGAATCAGCCTTTGGGGGGTTGCCTTACATGGCTCCCATAATTAAACAAGCAGGCAGAGCAAAGAAGCATGCTGGCTCGGGAAAGCCAAGGTTCGCTCTTGCGCGGTCATGTGCCTGCCATGCCAGTTGTTGGAGAGGGATGGAGGGGGAATATTTGGGATCCAGACTGTGGTCTGGTTGCTGGAAGATGTACTGGGGCAGGAGTTGGGGAAAGCAACCTCTTCAAGGCTCTCTGTTAACGGGCTGGCAGCGAGATAATCCTTATAATCCAGAGAGATGTGTGGAGGGGAGAGGCAGAAGGAAGCTGTAAGGCTAGGCCAGTTTGGGTTATGGTAGAGTCTCCAATATGGCGCCCGTGGAAGCCATGGCACCTGCTCTCACCTTTTCTGGTGCCTATCAAGTGTTTTTTGGAAGTGGAGGGAGGGGACTAGGTAGGGCTTTTGCCCAGGAAGGCATCTGGTTGATTATTGGAGATCTGATTGGCTGTGAAGGTTTTTTTTTTAAACGTTGCTTTAGCAGCAGAGGCCACCACAACACAAGATTCTGCACTGTGTTACTGAGGTTAAGCTGTGGCAATCATTTATTTACCATACAATACCATACAATTTGGTGGCTGGCTCCGGCTCCCGTGGTGGCCATTTTGCGGTAACCATTTTGTTGCTGCACTCACCGTGCTGTGTCAGAATTCCAAATGTACCACACAGGGTCAAAAAGGTTGGGAACCTCTGATTTAGGTCTTAGAGGACCAGACTAGGATCTTGAAGGTCCAGGTTCCAACTCCTGCTCTGCCATGGAAGCTTGCTGATCATGGACCACTCACATGTTCTCAGTCCAACCTACCTCAAAGGGTTGTTGTGAGGATAAAATGGAGGAAAGGAGAATTATTTTGTCAGCTGCTTTGAGTCCCCATTGGGAAGAAAATCCATACCAGCTGGAATGTGATGAAGTCACCCTGTTAACAGTAGTTCTACTAAGCTGCCTGTGGGGGACTCAGGGTGGTACAAGGATTACAATACAGGGCTAGGATCTGGGAGATGTAGGTTCAAATCCCCACTCTGCCATGAACCTGGGCCAGTCATGTTTCTTAGTCTAATCTATCTTGCAGGGTTGTTGAGAGGACAAATGGGGAAGGGGCAATCACGCTTGCTGCCCTGAGCTCTCTGGAGGAATGGCGGAATAAAAATGTATTAGATAAGCCCCAGAATTATCCATGCTCAGCAGAACGATTGCAACAGCAAGCAAGGTGTGCTATCTGTGGTAATGGTTACTTCTCTCCCTATGAGTCTGGCAGGACTATGGACTATGAGTCTGGCAGGGAAAGCATCAGACTAAATATTAAATGGAGTCTCCCAGCGTTATTTTCCTCATATAATAATCATTACATAAAAGTTATAAAAATGCAGAGCCCCAGAAGCCATGTTGTCTGTCCTTTGTTCTTGTTAGAGATGTTTTCTGAAACTGTGAACATCCATTTTTGTACGAAAGTGTGATTTGTTTCCAAAATTATTCTTCTTC
This sequence comes from Sphaerodactylus townsendi, assembly GCF_021028975.2. NCBI lineage: Eukaryota > Metazoa > Chordata > Lepidosauria > Squamata > Sphaerodactylidae > Sphaerodactylus > Sphaerodactylus townsendi. The sequence continues at coordinate 156,755,439 of NC_059427.1, read as the reverse complement.
TTCTTCTTCTTCTTCTTCTTCTTCTTCTTCTTCTTCTTCTTCTTCTTCTTCTTCTTCTTCTTCTTCTTCTTCTTCTTCTTCTTCTTCTTCTTCTTCTTCTTCTTCTTCTTCTTCTTCTTCTTCTTCTTCTTCTTCTTCTTCTTCTTCTTCTTCTTCTTCTTCTTCGTGTTTTTCACAAACCATGATTCTATGGTAGATATTGTACTGTCCAGTTCAGGTTTGTTTTTATTTCCACTCTACAGTGTCACAAAATAGAGAGCAGATCTCCCTGACTGTGGTTTTATCTAGTGACTGTAAAGCAACGAGAGAGAGAGAGAGAGAGAGAGAGAGAGAGAGAGAGAGAGAGAGAGAGAGAGAGAGAGAGAGAGAGGCAGCATATTTTGGTATTGGCTGTTTCCAGCTGCTGTTCATTTCCTGGATGCCTTATTACTTGCAGAAGAAAGATCAGGACAGGTGACGCTGGGCTGGGCTGGGCTGGGCTGGGCTGGACTGGAGAGAAACCATCGATCCCCCTGGGGATCCGTCTTCTGCAAGTAATAAGGCATGCTTGCTTCGATATGTCTCCAGTAGACATTTTCTTAGAGAGAACTAGGCATTTTCCACATGGGGAAAAGGTATGGTGTAGTTTCCCTTGTCATTGCTGAGACTGCCAATAACTGCAACCAGGCTTCCATGTGGCAGACTTCCCTGCTTTTTCTCTGCCCCACTCTTTGATGACAGCCACTCTCTCTCTCCATACTACTAGGGGGCTTTTCACATTTTAAAAATATGACAGTTGGTATATCATTATGGTGTAGTGGTTAAGAGTGGTAGACTCTAATCTGGAGAACCGCCACATGAGTGGCAGACTCTTATCTGGTGAATTGGGTTTGTTTCCCCGTTCCTACACAAGAATCCTGGTGGGTGGTCTTGAGCTAGTCACAGTTCTTCAGTGCTCTCTCAGCCCCACCTACTCCACAAGGTGTCTGTTGTAGAGAGGGGGAAAGAAGGTGATTGTAAGCCTCTTTGAGACCCTTTACAGGGGTACAAGTCCAAACTCTTCCTCTTTTTCTTTAATTATCTGTCTGGGATGTTCTCTGAAGTCGTAGTGTTAAATTTAAAAAAGTAAGTCTCTAGCCTTTTTCGAGATGGAGATAGAAAGGGAAAGGTATATCTCTACAATAAAAGGGTATAGAGACTTACTTTGTTCTTCAAATGGAAGCTGGGAATTCAGAGGGCCTGGCAGGTTGTTATAACATCATAAAATGCTATAAACAAAACACCAGTTGCTGATTTTTGAAAGAAAACAAAAGCCCTTGGTGGTATGGTAAAGGAATGCCACCACAAGGTAACTGGGGCAGAAATATGATGTTGATATGGGCAGGACTTATCCTACCCATAACCAGATGGCTGCCACCTAGGGTTGTTAAGTCCAGTTTGCTAAATTCCTGAAAATGTGTGGGGTGGCTCCTGGGGAGGGTGGGATTTGGGGAGGGGAGGGACCTCAGCGGGCTATAATGCCACAGAGGCCACCCTCCAAAGCTACTGTTATCTCCAGGAGTACTGATTTTCGTCATCTGGAGATTAGGTGTAATTCAGGGAAATCTCCACCCCCCCCCACCCCCACCCCCCGGAAATTGGCAGCCCTACTGGCATCCCAGCCTTTGCTGCAGGTTTTGCTGCAAGTCTGGAAGACGCAGGAGGTGCCTAAAAACACCATAGTTCTCTGGAAAAGCAAAGGGCAAAAAATATTTCCCAATAACATGAATGCCACTGCAAACAACTCATTCGTAAAGTGACCCCAGTGTGGTATAATGGTTGTGATCTGCCATGCTCTGTGCTAAATTCTCCACTCAACCACTTTCTAAACCTACCTATCCCACAGGATTATTGGGAGGATAAAGTGGTGGGGTAAGGAACTGTGTACGCTACTCTGAGCTCCTTGTAGGTAGGGAAGGGATTAAAAGTGATAATATCTGAGGCAGAAGCCGCAGTGTGCTGGCCCCAATCATCTTTAACATAAACCATACACTGGGGTGTTGTGTGGTTTCTAGTAGCATTTTCTCCTGACGTTTTGCCTGCCTCTGTGGCTGGCATCTTCACAGGATCTGATACCCGCCACAGATGCAGGCGAAACGTCAGGACAAAATGCTACTAGAACACGGCCATACAGCCTGGAAACCCCACAACACCCCAGTGATTCTGGCTGTGAAAGCCTTCAACAATACAATAAACCATGTATTTTGTATGTGCTGGGCAGACCAGCTGCCCCTGTGCTGATCCTAACGCAATCTGACGCTATAATGCTATGCATGCTCGGAGGAGTAAGTTCCATTGTTTTTGGAAGGAGCTGGTTATCAGGGAAGCCTGCCTTGTGTAGGATTGGGCTATAAAAGCCTACAAGCCACTGGAAAGGCACTACTCTAGAGGGCGGTTAAGAAGAAGGCAGTCCGTAGAGCTGCTGTAACAACCTGGATGCCCTGAGGACCCCATTTTAACCAACAGCCCCAGAATTTTCAAAGGCAAAGAAAGTCAGCGTCTGGAGTGACGGTCCTGCTCTGCTGTGTCTTCTCGCAGAGGTACATCTGACAAGCTTATGCAATATGCCTACAGCAGGGAATTATCTGGAAGTGCAAACTGATAAATCATGGAAGGAGATGTTTTCAGGGATGAAATCTACATGTTCAGAAAAGAATAAAGTGCATATTACAGCTTTCTGAGGATAATAGATTTCAGAAAGAAGAAGAGGAGGAGTGATGGGTTTATATCCCACCTTTCTCTCCTGTGAGGAGACTCAAGGTGGTTTACAAGCTCCTTTCCTTTCCCTTCCCTACAACAGACACCTTGTGAGGTGGGTGGGGCTGAGAGAGTTCCGAAGAACTGTGACTGGCCCAAGGTCACCCAGCAGGAATGTAGGGGGCTTTCCGCACTAACAGAGTTGTACTGGTTTCTATCTAGGTTCACCTCAGTGTATCCGCACTGCAACTGAGCTCAATGTTGTTTCGTCTCAGGTCCCCCCCCCCCTCAGAACTGCGACATCCCTGTCGCAGTTATGAACTGCACCTTTCTGCTGGAACAAGGTCGATACCGCTTCGAAGCTTCGAAGTGCGGACGCATCGAAACGACACCTCATCCGTTCAACCAATCAGGAGCCGCTTTTGTGGCATGCGCAGAACGGGAGAGTCATGGCGGGCATGTAACTGTAAACTGTAAAAACTGTAAAAAAAAGAACGCTCCCGTTTCCCATGGTAACACAAGCTCCAATCACGATCGAGGAGCGAAACAGGCACCAAGATGATCCCGCCCACTTAGCTCGGTTCCAGGGGGCCAAGTAAGTTGCTGTGTAGACAGCCTGGAATCGCCCCCCACTGAAGGGAACCGAGTCGACCTTAGCTCCCTTCTGTAGTGCGGAAAGCCCCTAGGAGTGCAGAAACACATCTGGTTCACCAGATAAGCCTCTGCAACTCAGGTGGAGGAGTGGGGAATCAAACCCAGTTCTCCAGATTAGAATCCACCTGCTCTTAACCACTATACCACACTGCATCTCACAAGTGGACAGAGGGTTTCAGATTTAAATGTATTTGCTGTTTATTTACTTCATTAATACCTAGACTTTCTTCCCAGTAGGGACTGAAAGCACTTGCCACAATTCCATTTTCTCCTCACATCAAACCTTTGAGGTAGGCTACTCCACAAGAAGACACTCCTGCACCACCCTACCACCCACTGGATTCTAGCCTGTCAGAGAATGTACTCTGCGTCATCCCCCTAACATGGTAGATTTGTGCCTGATTTCATTGGATATTGCATAATACTAAGCTGCTCATTAGATATGGCATAATGCAAAGCCACTCATCTGCCTTCTGAACATCACAGAGGTCACTGTGAAAGCAGTTTTTTGGGTGGTTTTAAAAGACAATTTATCGGATTCCTACAGGATAGCTCTGTCAGTGCCTGTCAGCTGTGATAATTAAATGGAACCTCTGTGTTCAGGAGCAGTACAGTTCAATACCGTGTGGTGGGGACAAACAACCAAAGAAAAATTGTTGCCTTCATGGTCTGTTTTTAGAAGTCCCAGAAGTGTTTGGGTGGCTATGATCCCAGACTTGGGTAGAAGGACCATTGATCTGTCCCAGCTGGGCTTCTCTTATGTTTTTCACTGAGATTCTCTGTTGTAGAACTTTCTCTTTTTAATCTGGAAAACGATTGACATTCCAGTCATTCATTGTGGCAGCCTAAGGCCCCTTCTGCACATGTAAAATAATGCACTTTCAATCCACTTTCAATACACTTTGCAGCTGGATTTTACTGTGCAAAATAGCAACATCCACTTGCAAACAATTGTGAAAGTGGATTGAAAGTGCATTATTTTGCACGTGCGGAAGGAGCCTCAGTCTTCCTGCAGCCACAATATAAACACAGGCATTTTTAAAATAACCTTTATTAGATTTTAACAATATAAAACATACATTCTTCAATCAATACCCAAGTCAACCAAAGACAGTAATAATACACAAAATAAAATTCAGTCAACATTATTTAAACTATTGTGCAAATCTGGAAAATAATGGCCAGTGACCATTCTAAGCTCTTCATACTTCTCTCCCCACCCCGACTACTTATTTCTGCCCTCATTTTAAGAATACCCTTGACTGAAGAATGGTACACTCCCATCTGGAATGGTTATCCTTTTCCACTAAGCACACAACTTCAGGAAGGACGCACATGGAGCAGTAAGGGAAATAGGGGACACCCACCTAGCCAGCCAGATCAGCTGAATCAAATGTGGAGACAGATGTTGCACATCACCCTCACGTCCAGTTTTGAGCCCCTTTTCTGTTTGCTCCCTTTAGACTCCCTTTTTTCCTCTCATGCACATATTTTTAAAACTAAAGATAGGTCTGATTGAAGTGGTTTTAGTCACATGAAAATACAGATGAGCTCCATCTGAAATCAGTTTTCTACTGTATTGTCGGCGGCTTTCATCACTATGTTAGCAGTTAAGGAGCTTAGGGCTTGGGATTCGTGGCTGCATCTTCTGGAAGATAGCCACAGATGCAGGCGAACGCCAGGAGAGAATGCTAGAACACGGGCCATACAGCCCGGAAACCACATACAGCACCCAGTTTTCTACTTCTTATTGTTTCACGGGTTGGATTATGTTGTGGAGCTCAAGGGACAGAAGTTTAGCAGTATTTTCGAGCGCTTTCAGCATTCGTGGCTGGCATCTTCTGAAGATGCCAGCCACAGATGCAGGCGAAACGTCAGGAGAGAATGCTGCTAGAACACGGCCATACAGCCCGGAAACCACACAGCACCCAGTTTTCTACTTATTGGGGACAGAGTTCCTGAAATATGAACAATCCATACAAACTATGAATGGATAGTAACCCCTCGTCTAATACTTGGGATGGGTTGTGAAGTGGGAACTTGATGCTCGTGTCATTCAGGGATGCACATAAAAACCCATAATGGAGCCTCATGGTCAATCCCTATGAAAATCAGTGGCAAGATGCTGGCTTGCATGTTCTCTGCATTAAAAAAATATTTTCCGCACTGATTAACATCAATTATGCATATTATCATACTGAGCATAATCTAGTTTTCTTTTGACTCTGAGCCTTACAAAGAATTTTGATTGCTCCCCTCCCCAAGGAAAAAGAAAGAGGTGGTGGTGGCTGTTATTTTATATTTTTTTTGGCAAGGATTAAGAAAACGGAAAGAGGAATAGGCAGCTGGGGAGACTGGGAGATGTTTAGTGCACCTGATTCCGGCATCACCTATACAAAGTCTGCCTGATTCTCTGTGGTGTGCTAATACCTCCTTGCTTTGGCTCGGGGTTCTCCCATTACGCTAGCTCACGGATTCCTCAAGAAAGCACATATGCGTGTGAGGGGAGGGGGTCGTCAGCAAATTTTTCCTAATTTGATTTTCCCTTTTCCACAACACAACAGGTTACAAATGCTCTTGCAGTTTCACCAGCACACTTGAAAGAAGTCAAGAAATACTGAATTCGGTGAGGTTTATATTATTGCTTTAAAACTGGGGCTCCAATGTTCGCTTGCACTGGCCTGAACCCCAAAACCTCCAGGAATGTATCAACCTGGACCAGGCAATCCATCAATTTCCTTAATGAAAATGGCTCCTTTGGAGGGTGCACTCTGTGACTCTGTAGCCTGCTGAGGTTCCGCCTGTCCTCAGATCCTGTTCTCCTCAGGTGCTACCCAGAAATATCCAGGAATTTCCCAACTCAGGTTTGGCACTCTAATGGAATCTGCTGCAGAGTTCAAGCCCACTGGCATTAGTCTGCTGTAGGTAAAGTTGCCAGCTGAGGGTTGAGAAATTACTGGCGATTTGGGGGCGAAGTCTGGGGAGGGCGGGGTTTAATGAGAGGTGGGACCTCTGCAGACTCCACCCTCCAAAGCAGCCATTTTCTCCAAGGGAACTGATCTCTGTAGTGTGGAGATCAGTTGTAATTCTTGGAAGTCTCCAGGACCAACAGGGAAGTTAGGAACCCTAGCTATAGGCCTAGTCTAGTATCAACACTTTTCTCAAAAGCCTCAGGCCTTTTTTGGCTAGGCCTCTTTTTCAAATGCTTCTCTAGGCTTAGCACTCTCATGAAAGTCTTAGTGAGCAGATTCCAGAAAGATTAGATAAAATTCTAATAAAATTCCAGGACTGGTTTTGAAGCCTTTTAAAAATAAACATCTGTGAAGGAGCAACACTATTACACAATAGGTCATAATAGGACTTCTGTCCCTGTTGTGCGGCAACTAGGCCTCACTGGTGGTTCCCGTTCTGAACTTGCCCACTGCGCCTGCTGGAGATTCTTGGGATAGCCACCAAAATAAAGCATTTCCCCCCTCTTATTTATTTGTTTGTTTGTTTGTTTGTTTATTTATTTATTTGCCGCCTCATCCCCGAAGGGCTCTTACCTTGCCTTGGTGCTATGGGGGAGAGGATTTTTGTCGGGAGAGGGACTTGCCCAGCTTTGATGGGAGGAAATAAAACCAAGGGGCTCTAAGGATTCTGGAAAGCTTCCGGAGCAACTTTTGCGGCCCTCAAATCCCTGTGTCTCCATCCTCCACCCGCAGCTTTATTTGACAACGGTTCTGTCTTCACTTCCCCTCCTAAACTGTCTCCACCTGCTGCTGAGCAAGTGTCAGACCTGCCCAAGAGGCTGCATCTCTGCATGAATGATGGGCTGTACTGATCAAGCAATGATTTAAGGACTCTTCGCCTCGTCCACAATCCAGTTCAGCTGAATGCTTGTCATTTCAGCAAATTCACGGACACACATAAGCAGACACACCCCCTTTTACATATTATAACTTTGTACGCATATGTAGCTGTGGCGTAAACTCATGCCTGTGGACCGGACGAGTACAACTTGGGAGGCTTAATGTGAGGTAGGAGGGACTCAGCTCTGAAACCCCTTCCATTACGCAGAATAACGGAGGCGCACTAGGGTAATGGCTTCGGAGACAACACTCCATGATTTCAGGCTCGCCCTGCCCTGCCCACCTCGGGTTAAGGGGTTTGAAGCAGAAAGGAGTTCTGCTGTCATTTCTGTGCCTCGGACGGGCCTAAGCCTAAAAAAATGACAAGACAGCAGGACTTCCTGGTCACGCAATTGATTTGCGCCCCCACATGACTGTAGAAGAGGGCTTCCGGGGACAAGGCACCCCTTGTCCCTAGGCACATGCACCACTGAGAATAATCGCAGGCTTACTCAGGGTAACGGCCTGGAGACAAATTCGTTCCATGACTTCTGGTATTCTGCCTCCGTTCCGCTCCACCCTCGGCGTTGGTAAGAGTGTCTCTGTTGTCTTGTCATTTCTGTGTGCCTCATCGGGCCCGCTCGCGAAAAATGACAAGACAGTAGGACTTCCTGGTCACGTATTGGATTTGCCTCCCACACGACCAGAAGAGTATACCGGGGACAAGGCACCCCTAACCTCTAGGCAGATACACCACTGAGAATAATGCACTTTTTCAATCCACTTTCAGTGCACTTTGCATTTTACTGTGCGGAATAGCAAAATCCACTTGCAAACAGTTGTGAAAGTGGATTGAAAATGCATTATTCTGCATGTGCAGAAGGGGCCTGAAACCTGTTTCCTCTCTCGGGGCCTGTTGCTGCCACTTAAGCTTATCATGAAGGAGAGAGAGTACCTCTTAGCATGTGTGGTGTGAGTCCCTTGCTAGCGAAAGTTAAACCAGCTAGGATGCTAGGTGCCTTCGTTAATGGGATTCTCTGTGGTCTTTTTGCCTTTCATTCTTCGGCTTGCTGCAGTCTGATTTTGATCTGGAGCCACGGGCTGGAGGAGAGGGATATTAACTTTATTGTTTATTGAATCAGTTTATAACCCACTGATTTAGGGAAGAGCTGGAGGCAGTTCACAAGTAAAAACAAAAGCGTGACGACATCATAAATTGTCAGTATCCAACATAAGCGATTGGTTTAAAAACTGCAAAAGGCAACAACTGAGCAGCCTAAAAAGACCTATAAAATAATACACAGGCCGCTAGATTCATACCTCCACTGTGCCATATCCTTGATATGCGAAGGCTTTGCAAAGCTATGGAAACACAACTGATCAGCATGCTGGAATGAAGAAGCAGACCTCATGCCAACACGAGTTATTTCAAGGTAGGTCCTGGAATTCCTCTAGAATTCCGGCACTTCTGCAGACTATGGAGATCAATGACCCAGGAGGAAATGACAGCTTTGGAGGACAGACTTTATGATATACCATAAAAAGCAGACTGAATGAGTGAGAGGCTGGGAGGACAGGGGCATGGGATGAGGTGATGGGGTGATGTCACTTTCAGGGAAACTTGGAAGAGACACTAGTCCTCTCTAGGAATCACTGGAAACTTTATAATTTGTCACAGAGATTCCTAGAGAGTCATGGCACCATTTCTGGGTTTTCCTGTAAGTGATGTCATGCCATCACTGACAACTTGAAAACCTGGAAGTGACATCACGCCTCTCTGGGTTTACTGTAGAGCTTCTGGCAATTCCTGGAGAGCCATAATGTCATCTTGTGTCTACTAGACGCAGGGTCTTTTTTCTGGGGGTGCTTTCCTTGCGGAACTCCATGTGAAGAGATTTCAAGGGGTAGACTGTTGTGGCACAATCAAGCAGAAGTCAGCAGCACTTTAGCAGTCCGATCTAGACCTGCCTGGCAGGTGGGAATGTTGCTCCCTCTCCGCCTCCAAGGGGTTTCTCCGCAGTGCGGGAAGCTCCCCTGCAAAGGAAAACTCCAGCCAGCTAAAATCCCCCATAGGGGATAATGGACATATACCATGAAAAATGTGGCATATGTCTGAGGCTGGCTCCATCCACACGTGGGGCCTAGGAGCACAGTGGAAGCTGACTATGGTTTGCTCCACTCCCTGGGAGTCCCCTGGAACGCCCCAGCCATGTTGGGCATCTTTCTGTGCCAGAAGGGCACATTTGCCCCTTGCACCGGCAGGGTAGATGCCTGCACCAGCACAGGGCTGCATTGACTCCTAAGCTGAGTGTCATCCCTGCCCCTTATCTCCCCCCGATTGGGCTACCTGACGAACAGTGCTTATTCCAGCAAAAGCATCCATGAGTTAGAAGTTGCAAAATTTAGGAAACTTAGGAATGGCCAACGTGTTCCTTTTCCGCTAAGTTCTTGCCAAATTAGCTACTGTTCTTATGCTGGAGTCTGGACTGAATAGGTTTTTTGGGGTTTTTTGGCTGTTGTTTCTAGGGTTATATTTTATAATCGTATTCATGGTTGCATTCATCTGGTTTATCTGGTGGTTCTGTTTTTATTCATCATGCTTATTGTTTACAGGAACTGTTGTGTTTTAAACGACCTCCAGTGCTTTCTGAGCCAAATGGCAGGGCAGGCGTTTCAGTTAAATGAAAAAAAAATGTAATGTTTTTATGTTAAACCAGAAGTATGAATTATTTGCCCTGCCTTTTCCCTGTTCCTCTCTGTGCGATAGTGGTTGACACCAGACGAGGATCTAGGTGAGCTGGGCTTGCATCCATTGACATGAGGTTTGCTGGGTGGCCTCAGAACAGTCACACCTAATCTACTTCACAGGGGTGTTATTAGAAGAGGAGTTTGTATTCATATTCTGCCTTTCTGTCCTGTAAGGAGACTCAAGGTGGCTTACAAGCTCCTTTCCCTTCCACTTCTCACAACAGACACCTTGTGAGGTAGGTGGGGCTGAGAGAGTTCTGAAGAACTGTGAGTAGCCCAAGGTCACCCAGCAGGAATGTAGGAGTGCAGAAACACATCTGGTTCACCAGATAAGCCTCTGCTGGAGGAGTGGGGAATCAAACCCGGTTCTCCAGATTAGAATCCACCTGCTCTTAACCACTACTACACCATGCTGGGTTGCCAGCTCTTGGTTGGGAAATACCTGGAGATTTTGCAAGTGGAGCCTGAAGAGGGCAAGGTTCAGGGAGGGGAGGGACTTCAAGGGGGAAAAAATGACATAGAGTCCACCTTCCAAAGCGGCCATTTTCTCCAGGTGAACTGATCTCCGTCATCTGAATCAGCTGTAATCCCTGGAAATTTCCAGGTACCTTCTGGAGGTGGGCACCCCTAACTGAAGTCCTTTTAGTTTGTTGTTGCCAAACTTAATAAGAGCTGTTGAGACTCAAACCTACTTCTTCTTGCACGGCCCCACTCTGGTTTACATTTTCTCCACCCCCACCTAGAGGTCTGCAACTCAACTCAATGTCTGCAAGTGCATTGTTCTGCATGTGTGGAGGGGGCCTAGGTGTTGCTGTCAGGATAAAACAGAGGAGGAGAATGTTGTAAACTGCTTTGGGTTTCCCCTAGGGAGAAAAATAGGATATAAGTCCATCTAAATAAAATAAATGCCTAAAGTGGAATTGTACCTCTTCCCCGTGGTGAGATTTCCAAGATGAAGAGATGCAAATCTTGCCAAGTCCTGCTTCGGATGTTATAAAAAAGAAATGAGCCCCTCATCTCCCATTTATCCAAAGCTATTCTGAGTTGCATTCCCCCCACAGGTAGAAAGCTAGCTTTTCAAGGAGCAGTTCCATTGCACAAACAGGATTATCAAATAGAAAGGGTGGGAACTATCTGAGGGAGCTCTAGATTGTCCGACTCAGCTTTTCTCTTATAATTTGTTGCTTTAGCAAGCCTTCCTTTCAAGTTTGCCATCTCCTGCTTCAGATTGTGTGGCATTGTTGTTTTTAAAGGCGAGGCAGTGTGGGTGAAAAGTGCCCTCCAATTGCAGCCACCCTATGGAGACCCCTTATGGGGTTTTCAAGGCTGGACATTCAGAGGTGGTTTGCCATTGCCTGCCTCTGCACAGCAACCCTGGACGTCCGTGGTGGTCTCCCACCCAAGTATTAACCAGGGCTGACCCTGCTTAGCTTCTGATACCTGACAAGGTCGGGTCATCCGGATCAGGACTTTAAATGGTGAGGGACACAGTTGTTATGTGATATCTCTGCAGTAAAGCTTTCACGCATTGCCACCACTACCCTGATCTATAATAACTATTATCGTAGAATAATCTGGATTTGGTTGTTTGGGAAGGTTCTGCTCTGACATGGAAAATTCCAGCCGTCACCACATGATGGCGCATTCCCAGGAATGATCCACGCCTTGAAACTGTCGAAGCCAAAAGTAGTCTTTGGCATGGTAAAGTCTTCGGCCGCTGGATTTTACTTGTGTTACTACAATACTTGAAAGCTCCAGTTTCAAAAAGGAATTTTCTTTGTGAAAGCTCACATACGCCTTCCACCCAGTCTGCAACTTGTATATGGGACTTTGCTTTTCAAAGAAACATTTACCGCAAGGCGAGGACTGTACCAGATCAAAGGTGGCGAGGACCGTACCGGATCAAAGATGAGGACCATATCGGATCAGAACCTGAATTTTTGAACTGACTTTTGGATAATCTTACACTGATGTTACTCCATCAAAGCGCAGATCAACAGTGATGCTTATGTTACGTTCTCTCTCTTTCCTGCTTGTATGTCCTCTCCAGTCCCTGTAGATTCAGGGTCTGCAACCTGCGGCTCTCCAGATGTTCGTGGACTACAATTCCCATTAGCCCCTGCCACCATTGGCCATGGTGGCAGGGGCTGATGGGAATTGTGGTCCATGAACATCTGGAGAGCCGCAGGTTGCAGACCCCTGCTGTAGAATATCCTGACTTCAACGTTTTATTTTCCTGTTACAGTGATGGAATTAAGGAGAAAAGAATTGTCTGTCCCTTGGATAAGCAATGACAATGTAAAAAGACAGGATGAGCCCCTGCTTCTGTCTACCAACCACCACCACTGGGCACACGCACCATTTTAACAGTCATGCCCCTTCACCCTAAGCAGGCAGTGGCTTGGTAAAACATTTACCATGTGTGGAGCTACTGTGACATCTGTAGAATCTTCTCCTGAGCAGTGTTTTAGAGTTAGGTCCTGACTATATGGCCATGTACACACTTACGATCTTCTCGTTGGCACCTTCCACACCTGCAGAATAATGCCCTTTCAATCTACTTTCAATGCACTTTGAAGCTGTGCGGAATGGCAAAATCCATTTGCAAACAATTGTGAAAGTGGATTGAAAATTTATTATTCTGCATGTGCGGAAGGGGCCATTGAGCTTACATTCCCTTTGGGTTTGATTGTTAGTTACACACATATTTTCCCCTCATCACCACCCTCAGATCAGAGAATCCCCACAGTTTCTGAAAGCTTTGAAAGTGTGACTTTTCCTTTCCATTTGCAGGGAAAATGAAGGCGATCAGTATGTGTTTAGCATTCTTCAGGTTCGTAAGATGTCTGTTGTGGGGAGGGGTCACAGGTCACCAAGTGACTGGGAGACTGCTGGTGACTTACACATGTCTGGAGGTTAGGATGGAATAGGAAGTGTGTTTCTCAAACTTTTTTTAAACTTGCCACACTTCCTGGACTTTCTTTAACTTGGCCCTCCCAGCCTTTCACAGCACCAATAATCTGTGGGAGCTCTCCTCTAGCTGCCTGCTACCAGTGGTGGGATTCAAATAATTTAACAACCGGTTCCGGTGGTGGGATTCAAATGCTTTAATAACTGGTTGTTTACAAGCACCATTTTAACAACCGGTTCTGCCGAAGTGGTGTGAACCTGCAGAATCCCGCCACTGCCTGCTACCATATGTGAGGATCTATGGTTCTGATTTGACCATACATTTGAAAAGGAGTTTTGTTCCTGATGCCACATTCAGGGGCCTATTTGTAGAAGAAAGCAGCAGTTCTTTCTGGATTTCTTCTCAATTTGCTTTGGGGCAAAAAAGGATGCGGTCCCTCGCCCAATCTGAGGTAACACAATAAAGATCCTTCAGAAGGAGACAGTTGGTGCCTCTGTGCCGTTATGAGGAGAAAAGCCCCAACTGTCTCTAGATCCTATACTTCCTTGAAACACTGCACCCATCTTTCAAGCATCCCATGCCTCACTGGTGGTAACAGGGAGAGCCTGTCCCACATTTTGAGACCCAGAGCTATGAAGACAAGTACAGATGGCTGTATATCCAGGTACAGTGGAACCTCGGTTTTCATTGCCTTCGGTTTTCATCAATTTTTTCAGTGAAAAATTTGTCTCGGTTTTCATTGATTTGCCTTGGATTTCATCGATTTGCAGTGTGGGGGTTTGTGGAGAAAAATCACCTGGACAAAGCTGTTGCAGGCCATGTCTGCAACTTGAATAATGACAATGTCTTGCCCCATTTCAGACAAATCTTAAAGAGGCGTCAGAAACAGACCTCTTGGGACAGCTTTCTGGTGCGACCTTGGTCCACTGGCTCTGAAGCTGGTCCTAGTGTTATTGTTTGTTACTGTTTTCAGCATTAAACACTATGTTTATTCACCCAAAATGTGTTTTTGGTATGTTTTTTTGAGAGCCTAGAAAGGATTAATTGGATTTGCATTGATTCCTATGGAAAAGTTTGTCTCGGTTTTCATCGGTTTCGGTTTTCATCTATTCTTTTCGGACGGATTACCAACAAAAACCGAGGTTCCACTGTACACTTTTGGAGGCTCTGGTGGGGAATAACCAGGCCTGAATTGCCATGGTGGATCACCGAGGAATCTGTGTGAGGATGGGAAGCTTATACCTATCATTTTCGTGTGTGTTATCCATTGATACACAATTGCTAAGATATACACTTATTATGCAACAACAGCAGCAACAAAAAAATACCCTGTCCCAATGAGCTTACAGTTTAGATTTTGATAGGAGACAAGGCAATAAGAGAAAGAGGAGAACTAGGAAAGGCAACATTAATCAAGTTTCAAGTGGGTAGACACATTGGTCTGTGCTAGAAGAGCAAGAGTTGAGTCCAGTAATACCTTAAAAACCAACACAATTTCTAGGGTGCAGACTTTTTTCACACTATTTTTTTTATTAAGACTTGCTAAATGAAATAAACAACCAAGATCCTAGAAAGTCACATTACAAGAAAAGAAAAAAAGAAAAAAATTCATACAAGGGCTCCTGATTTCCTCTACACAGAATACAGTCACACTTAAATGTTTACCATTTGTTCCCTACTCACAGTCCAAATAGAAATTAACTCTTCATTAATATATTACAATTCACACTTTTCTTTCTTATATCCTTTTCCTTGATCTTCTAGTGCACAAAACCACAACTCACCAATTCATTCCTTTCTGTTTTACACAAAAAAATGCATCAAGGCTTTCCAATCCATATATATAAAAAGCAAACCGTGACTTTGTTAGTCACTCCCTAACGCCGAAACCGCTGGACGGATCGCCCCCAAATTTTCACATGATGTCCCTCCCTGTTGCTGGCAGGTAATCTGACCTCCAAATCACCAAAAGTCCATACCTGAGCCAGGTAAAACGTCTTTTTCCTGGCACATCAGGCCATGAAACTGGGTCTGTTTAACTTAGAATGTTCGTTCAGCCTGTCTGTCTGTGGCCTGAGGGCTTGGTATGAGGGCTTAGAATGTTCGTCCAGATGGGCAGAGATGAGCAGTGAAAACAGTAAATAGGTAACACTGTTAGGTAATACGACTGGAAGTGAAACACATACACACTTTGCCGTGTGAGACGTCAGGGGGGGTTCCCCTTCTCACACTCACAGGTGACTTTCACTCTCTGTGTATCCACATTTTTAGCTTCCTTACAAGCCCACCATAGAGGAAAAAATGAGCCTTCATGATGTTCACATTTCTAACACGGATTCAAAACATTTTTATTCATTTAGGCCAGTTTCTCCAGTGATACGAACAATCGATACATCTATCTATCTATATAAAAAGGTAGCAGTGTTTTTGTTGATGATAGTATAACTCAGTAACTGCTGGGCCAATTCCTCTGAAAATTCCCAGCCACTATAGTCAGCCAGGCGAGAGTGCTTTTAGATGTTCACATACATGAAATTTCACACCTGGCCCAGGTAAAACGCCTTTTTCCTGGCGCTCCATGGTGAAGGACATGCAGCTGCCTGTGTGTAACTGTCACCCTTAGAATGTTCGTGCCCTTAGAATGTTCACTCAGATGGCCAAATATGAGCAGTGGAAACAGTACATAGGCAGTAATTCGAGTGGAAGTGAAACACATACACACACATACACACGAGGGAGAGGGAAGGGAGGGAGAGGGAGGGGTGGCATGCAAGGGAAGAGAGGGAGGGAGAGGAAAGGGATGGAGGGGGAGGCATGCAAGGGAGGGGAGGCAGGGGGCCCAGCATCTTGATATGACCCACCCACCCTAGCGGAGGGAAAGGGAAGGGAGGGAGGGGGAGGGGTAGCATGCAAGGGAAGAGAAGTGAGGAACAGAAGAGAGTGAGGGGCGACATGCAAGGGACGGGAGGGAGGGGCCAGGCATCCTAGATTCCCCAAATACTGTGGTTACAGTTAAGAAAACAGGCACTCATTACTCAGGAGTAAGCTCGATACAGCAACTGTGACATACTTTGAATGGCTGCATCGCGCCCCTCAGAGGGTTTCCTCAGAAGCGACACCCATTGCCACCAACCAAACTTACTCCCAGGTAAAGGATCATGACCAGCCAGCCTAGATGTGTGGGAGGGGTGCCTTTCCATCCCCCCCCCCCCACAAATGTGGGCACACACATCACTGACATCGCACAGTATCAGGCTGCGTGTTTGCATGAGCACGTACTGCTGGCCTCTGCAATTGATTTGCTGCTACTGTTCCTTTCCCATTTCACCACAATAAGCCACAGCAACGCGTGGCCGGGCCCCGCTAGTATATATAAAAATCTATCAGTTTGTTTTTCTGCTGACAGGTAATCTCCCAAACTACTGGACTGACTGCTTTGAAATTTTTACACAACGTCGCATTCACGTGCAGCCAGGTTTCCATACTGTTTCCACACCTCCTATTGTGTACATGTCACAACTGTGCCCGTTATTGTGTACATGCCACCCCGTGACAGTTGGAACCACAGTTCTGTTCTGCAACAGCGCCATCTGCTGGCTGTCAAAGCAACACCCTCTGATACAAGGGAAACAACCATGCCTTACACCATTCTCGTCCATATATATAAAAAGCTAACCGTGTATGTGTTGATGACAGGGTACCTTAGTAACTGCTGGGCCAATTCCTCTGAAAATTCCCAGCCACTATAGTCAGTCAGGCGAGAGTGTTTTCAGATGTCCACATACCTGAAATTTCATACCTGGCCCAGGTAAAAACGCCTTTTTCCTGGCGCTCCCTGGTGAAGGACAGTGAGGGGCCTGTGTGTAACTGTCACTCTTAGAATGTTCGTGCCCTTAGAATGTTCACTCAGATGGCCAAAGATGAGCAGTGGAAACAGCACATAGGCAGTAACTCGAGTGGAAGTGAAACACATACACACACATACACACGAGGGAGAGGGAGAGGGGAGGAGGAGGAGGAGAAGAAGAGGAAGAGGAGGAGGAGGAGGAGTTTGGATTTATATCCCCCCTTTCTCTCCTGTAGGAGACTCAAAGGGGCTGACAATCTCCTTGCCCTTCCCCCCTCACAACAAACACCCTGTGAGGT
>NC_059427.1:156584578-156738341 GCF_021028975.2 Sphaerodactylus townsendi | reverse complement strand
GCATGCAAGGGAGGGGAGGCAGGGGCCCAGCATCTTGATATGACCCACCCACCGTAGCGGAGGGAAAGGGAAGGGAGGGAGGGGGAGGGGTGGCATGCAAAGGAAGAGAAGGGAGGGAGGGAAGAGAGTGAGGGGCGACTTGCAAGGGATGGGAGGGAGGGGCCAGACACCCTAGATTCCTTGAATACTGCAGTTACAGTTAAGAAAACCAGGCACGCATTACTCAGGAGTAAGCTCAGTACAGCAACCATGACATACTTTGAATGGCTGCGTCGCACCCGTCAGAGGGTTTTCTCAGAAGCGACACCCATGGCCACCAACCAAACTTACTCCCAGGTAAAGGATCATGACCAGCCAGCCTAGATGTGTGGGAGGGGTGCCTTTCAATTCCCCCCCCCCGCAAGGAATGCGGGCACACACATCACTGACATCGCACAGTATCAGGCTGCATGTTTGCATGAGCATGTACTGCTGGCCTCTGCAATTGATTTGCTGCTACTGTTCCTTTCCCATTTCACCACAATAAGCCACAGCAACGCGTGGTCGGGCCACGCTAGTATATATATAAAAATCTATCAGTGCGTTTTTCTGCTGACAGGTAATCTCTCAAACTACTAGACCGATTGCTTTGAATTTTTCACACAACGTCGCATTCGCGTGCGGCCAGGTTTCCATACTGTTTCCACCCCTCCTGTTGTGTACATGTCACAACTGTGCCCATTATTGTGTACATGCCACCCCTGTGACAGTTGGAACCACAGTTCTGTTCTGCAACAGCGCCATCTGCTGGCTGTCAAAGCAACACCCTGTGATACAAGGGAAACAACCATGCCTTCCTTGAAAACTGCTGCCATCTGGAGTGAAATGGATGGGGTCTGCCATCTGGACATGGCCCACCCACCCTAGCGGAGGAAGGGGAAGGTGTGGGAGGGTCCGGGGGTTTGCTGGACAAAATGCTCTGAAATTTGAACAGAACGTAGCTCATGCCTCCCAGCGTGTTTTACGCTACATAATTCGCCTGCAAGGGAAGGGAATAAAAGGGACAGGACCAGCCACCTGCACATGGCCACCCACCCTAGCTGAGGAAGGGGAATGTTAGGGAGGGACTGGCCGGGTTGCCATGCAAGGGAACGGGAGAGAGGGAGGGGAGCGAGGGGCCCCTTGCCCCTCCCCTCCCTTGCAAGCATTGTGCAATGACACATGTTCGAACCGTTTGCTTCCCCTTTTCTTTCTTTTCCTCTTCACCAGACTCATCCACAGCAATGAATGGCCGGGCCCGCTAGTAATTGTATAAAATTTCTCTTTAAGGATAAAACTTGAAGTAAATTTGAGACCCTTTAACCACATATTTTTCCATTGTTCCATTTGTATGTTACACTCAAAGTTCATAGCTGATTTTGTTATCGATTATTTAACTTTATTTTCAGATCTCAACAAAAGTTTATACATCTTAGCTATAATATGGTCTTTATTTGAACATAAATCCTGTTCAAATTCAGATTTCTCCTAGTCAAAATCAGGAACAACGCAATCTATGGGGGACAGGGGGCAAATCCCCTTCTGGAAGCAGTCCGGGCGTGGATTCACTCTCCCTGGGGCACTTACCCTAGTGAAAGGGCAAATTCGTTAGCGCCCAGTTTCTACGGGGCCCTGAGACGCCTAGCTGCAGTAACGGGCTCTCCGTCAGTGCTTCTGCATTGCCCGAGCTACAAAGGTGTAGTGGGGGCATAGCAAGGGCATTCCCAGGGATGGAGCCAACCTTTGTCAGTTTCCACTGCCAGTTTAGCTCCCTTATGGTGGTGGGCCTAGCTTCAGACATACACTGAGTTTTGCATGGCATATGTCTGCTTTCCCCTATGGAGGATTTTCAGGTAAGTTTGGTTTTATTTGCTTTTGGGGCTTCCAGCACTGCAGGAAAGCCCTTTGAAACAGTGCGTCTCTGCTCACCATCCCAGTCTGGACTGAGATGGAACTCTTTTGTCTGCTTTGACTCATTCTAATTGTGGTGCATAGAACAATCAATTTCTGTTCTCTCAATTTCTGTAACTGTTCTCTCAATTTCCATTTACATTCCCCTTTCGAAAAATTCAAAATTTCATGATATATTATCCACCTACTCTCAAATATCATTTCTTCTCTAAGCAGCACATCAGGAGCAGCAGTGTCATAGTGGTTAAGAGCAGGTGCACTCTAATCTGGAGAACCGGGTTTGATTCCCTGCTCTGCCACTTGAGCTGTGGAGGCTTATTTGGTGAACCAGATTAGCATGTGAACTTCAACACATGCCAGCTGGGTGACCTTGGACTAGTTACAGCTCTTCGGAACTCTCTCAGCCCCACCCACCTCACAGGGTGTTTGTTGTTGGGGGGGAAGGGAAAGGAGATTGTAAGCCCCTTTGAGTCTCCTTTCAAACTCTTCTTCTTCATCTTGTAGTGTTTTTGGTGTGTTTTTTGGTGGTTTTTTAATTTATTGTTACATTTATATACCACCCTCCCCCAAGGCTCAGGTGTTTTTGTGGTGGGGTTTTTTTGTGTTTTTGTGGGGTTTTTTTGGTGTTTTTGTGGGTTTTTTGGTGTTTTTTGACATAATTAGATTTAAGTTGATTCCATGTTCTCAAAATAATATGCTTAATATAATGATTATTAAAATCCTTATTTACCTTAACTTTATCATGCCTATAAATAGGCATGCCATCCATATCTCAGATCATGGTCCTCCAGTTCCAGCAGCCTTCTGTTTCTCAACCTAACCTGTTCTTTCAGCCGTACTAAATAAGCAGCAAAATTTAATTTCAGATAGGGTAAACCCAGACTTCCTCTTTCCTGTGGTATTTTGCAGGATTTTTTTATTTAACTTGAGGTTTCTTGCCAAACAAAGTTTGATATATCCTTGCCATTGTTTAAAAGGAATTTCAGTTGCTAACATCAACACTGTTTGACACAAAAATAGCATTCTTGGTCACATATTCATCTTAATCACAGAAATTCTCCATGGTATAGGCTTTGGAGAATCAAAGCAACATCCATCAGTTACCTTCCACAGGTATCTGAAGGGAGATTTGCTGCTCAAAACCTCATACCTTGGCTATCTTGATGGTCTTTAAAGTGCTACTGGACTCAAAGGTTAGCCAAGGGTGCAGATAAACCATTGCTGCTTCATGTCCTTTGATTTGATTGCAGTTGGGGGTGAGAATTGAGAAGTTATGTCAGACATCACAAAAGATATAACTTCTGGGATTTGAAAGAAGGAATCACATAACTGCATGGGAAACAATCATAGAATCATAGAGTTGGAAGAGACCACAAGGGCCATCAAGTCCAACCCCCTGCCATGCAGGAACACACAATCAAGGCACCCCTGACAGATGGCCAACCAGTCTCTGTTTAAAAACCTCCAAAGAAGGAGACTCCACCACTCTTTGAGGAACTGAATTCCAATGTCGAACAGCCCTTATTGTCAGGAAGTTCCTCCTAATGTTTATATGAAATCTCTTTTCCTGCACCTTGAACCCATTACTCCTTGGCCTAGTCTCTGGAGCATCAAAAACAAAACAAAACACCAAGCTTGAGCCCTCTTCAACATGACATTACTTCAAATATTTAAACATGGCTATCATGTCACCCCTTAATCTTCTCTTTGCCAAACTAAACATACCCAGCTCTCGAAGTCCCTCCTCATACAGCATGGATTCCAGACCTTTTACCATTTTGGTCACCCTCCTCTGAACCTGTTCCAGGGTGTCAATATCCTTCTTGAATTGCAGCGCCCAGGACTGCCATTTCAGGAGAGGTCTGACCAATGCAGAATAGAGAGGTACTATTACGTCACTTGGTCTAGACACCATACTCCTATTGATTTATCGCAGAATTGCATTGGTTTTCTTGGCTGCTGCATCACACTGCTAACTCATGCTCAGCTTGTGGTCTACTAAGACTCCCAGATCGCTTTCACAGTTAGCGTTGTCAAGCCAGATGTCACTCAACCTATATCTGTTCATTTCATTTTTTCTGCCTCAGTGGAATATCTTACATTTATCTCTGTCGAAGTTCATTTTGTTAGCTTTGGTCCATCTCTCTATCCTGACTAGGGCCCTTTCCCCACTTACCTTAAGCCCCGCGCTACTCTCCTCAAGTAGCGCGGGGTCCAGCTGCCCTCCCCACTTCAGGGGTGGCGAGAACGCAGCCGCCCCGACGCTGCTTCTCTCGCGCCCCCTTGACGCGCGTAATTCCTGGCGCCTTTTGAAATGGCACCTTTTGACGACCCCGTGGGGAAGCCAGGGCGCGCACCAGGAATTGCGTGCGTCGGGAATTGCCTGCAGCAACCCTTGGGCAAAGGTGAGTGGGGAAAGGGCCTAGGTCATTTGGAATCCTGACTGTCCTCTGGGGAATTAGGTACTTCTCCTAATTTGGTGTCATCTGCAAATCATTTGATTTGATGCTGTACTCCTTGGGAGAGTGAATGCTGAGCTGTTCAGTTTGGATGCAGTCGCAAGCATCAGCTCTTAAGCATTTGGGGGGAATTCTTAGATCTCAACACAGTTTACTCCTCAGAGCAGACGTGCCAGAGCTCAAGGTTGCCTGGAAGCCAAAGCCTCTGATCTAGACTCTCCGCCCTTTAATCCAGAGATCTGTGGTTCCTGGCAGGAATTGTTCGCTATGCAGGTAACAGGCTCTGAAGTACCTCTTCTGTATTCCAGCTTCAAACATTCCAAAGACGAGGCCTTGGAACAAAGAGTTCAAATTAATTAAACCCTGAGAAGTGGATGGATGGGGAGATTCCTGATTGCTGCTGAGGTTGCTGCCCTGAAATATGGAAATTAGGATAACCATCCCCTTGTGTTTGGCTAGGTGGTTTCTTCAATATTAAATTTTGTTCTGTTTCTGTGCCAGAAGCAATGCTGGCACTGTTGTCTGACTTCTATTTCAGCAGATCTTGTGTTAAAAGAGGAATGCTGTTGTACAGGATTGGCCCGTGCAGGCCCTGTTTTGGGGCTCTCTGGTGGAGAGCAATTTCATGGACTGCTCCTGTGTACCGACACGTGAGCATGAGTGCATGCATTTCATGTTCAGTGCCGCATCTATTCTGGTTTTAATTCTCCACATTTCTCCTCCATATTCTTCTCCGTGTTCATTATTTTACTAACAAAATATCCGCCACAGGCTCTTTTTAAATGCAGAGAAAGAACGTCCCTCAGTGGCTAGGCTGGGGGTCCTCAACCTTTTAGAGCCTGGGGCACTTTTGGAATCGTGATACCTTGTGGTGATGCAGAAACAAAATGGCTGCCACAGGAGGTGGAGCCCATCACATTGAAGATTCCTGTGCTGCGGTGACAGCTGCTGCCAAAGCAACGTATTGAAAAATCTGCACAGCCATGCTGGGGAAAGCCCCACTGGGCCATGCTGATTTTCTAAAAATGTCTGGCAGACTGCAGGCACCCGTGGTGCTCACAAGTACCACATTGCGGACCACTGGTCTATACACAGAGATCCGCTACTTAAAGAGACTTAGTGCGCCTCTGGTGGGAGCTGTGTGAGGACAGCCAGCATGGTGTAGTGGTTAAGAGCAGGTGCACTCTAATCTGGAGAACCGGGTTTGATTCCCTGCTCTGCCACTTGAGCTGTGGAAGCTTATCTGGTGAACTAGATTAGCTTGTGCACTCCAACACACACCAGCTGGGTGATCTTGGGCTAGTGACTAGTCACAGTTCTTTGGAGCTCTCTCAGCCCCACCCCCACTTCCCAGGGTGTTTGTATGGGGGGGGGGAGGGAAAGGATTTTGTAAGCCCCTTTAAGTCTCCTTACAGGAGAGAAAGGGGGTGATATGAATCCTATTCTTCTTCTTCTAGCTTCACTGTTGGTTCCCCTTCCATTTTAACCCCTCCACCGGTCCTCAAAGGCCACTCTGCCAGCTCTCTCCCTTCCTGTGGGGCATAGTGCTAAGTCTCATATAAAAGAATCGAGGTGCCTGCAGGGGCCGCTCGCTATCTGTTGTTTTTGGAGTCTTCCTCTCAGGAGAAAAGGGGTTTCTGGCACCCAAATAGTCCTCTTTTTTGTCTTGGTAATCCCATCTTGGATTGTGATCTGTGGCCAAGACGATGAACCTTGCCGCCCATTGGCTGATAGGGTGGGTGGTTCGCCCAGCATGGTGAGCCGTCTCCAGGTGTGCCAGGTGTAGCAGTGGAGGCCTGATTGGGGAGGAAGGCTGCCAACTCTGGGTTGGGAAATACCTGGGAACTTGGGGATAGTTCTTGGGAAGAGTGGGAAAGATCGCAGTGAGGTATAATGCCACAGAGTCAACCCTCCAAAGCAGCCATTTTCTCCAGGAGAACTGATCTCTGTCACCTGGAGATAAGTTCTGATTCCAGGAGATCTCCCACCTGAAGGTTAGTAATCATCAAAAAATCTGCACCTGGTGGCTTAACTGGCTGACTTCCGGTGCACCTGCCCCAATGGACTCACCTGGAGGTTGGCGACTCTGTTGGGAAGAATGGCTTGGCAGAGGGACCTTTTGAGGTTGCTGAAAATAGAGGGTTTATCAGATCTCACCCTTAACAAGAATACATACCATTTTGGAACAAAGCAGGCATTCTCCTGCGACAATAATCCCCTGTGTTGTGAGCTTGTGAGGTGAGATCCAGAAAGAGAGATACGTCCCCCAAACTCGGCTCAACAAAAGAAACTCCTGGTGACTGAGATCCAGGCAAAAGGAGAGCTGTGATGTGCATTGCAGTGTGTCCATCTTTTCAAAAGCCATGTGCCCAGTGAAATCTTTGCACCAGTCCACACACTGTGACCAAATTACTGAGGGAAACTGATCTTGTTCTGGGCTAGAACTTCTGCTCCTGTTGCCAACCAATCTGAAAGGGCATTTTTAGGGCATTTTGTTTATTACTTTCAGACCCTGTTTTGGATCTTTCAGGCCCCACTCGAGATCATCAGGTTCTACCTGGTCACTGACAGGCATGGGGTTGTCAGATCCTGGTTGGGAAACCTGGAGAGATCAGGGGATAGATCAGGGGAGGAGAGGGAAGTCAGCAGGGTATAATGCCACAGAGTCCAGAGTCAGACACTCTTCATCGCTACACCACACTGGTGGGTGACCTTGGGAAAGTCACTTTTCACTTCAAGCAAGTTCGCAGGGATTTTTTGAGCATCAAATGGGAAGAAGCCCATGCATAGTACCTTAACCTCTTTAAAGGTAAAATATAATTTGGTTAAATAAGAAATAAATCGACTAGAGCAGCAGTGGCGTAGTGGTTAAGAGCAGGTGCATTCTAATCTGAAGGAACCGGGTTTGATTCCCCGCTCTGCCGCTTGTGCTGTGGAGGCTTATCTGGGGGATTCAGATTAG
Organism: Sphaerodactylus townsendi; assembly: GCF_021028975.2. Classification (NCBI taxonomy): domain Eukaryota; kingdom Metazoa; phylum Chordata; class Lepidosauria; order Squamata; family Sphaerodactylidae; genus Sphaerodactylus; species Sphaerodactylus townsendi. The sequence continues at coordinate 156,730,991 of NC_059427.1, read as the reverse complement.
CCTGTGCACTCCAGCACACACCAGCTGGGTGATCTTGGGCTAGTCACAGCTTTTTGGAGCTCTCAGCCCCACCCACCTCACAGGGTGTTTGTTGTGAGGGGGGAAGGGCAAGGAGATTGTAAGCCCCTTTGAGTTTCCTAGTCCTACAGGAGAGAAAGGGGGGATATAAATCCAAACTCCTCCTCCTCCTCCTCCTCTTCTTCCTCTTCCTCTTCTTCTTCTCTTCTTCTTCTCTTCTTCTTCTTCTTCTCTTCTTCTTCTCTTCTTCTTCTTCTTCTCTTCTTCTTCTTCTTCTTCTTCTTCTTCTTCTTCTTCTTCTTATTCTGCAGGCAAGAAGCATTATGCATGTGTATTTGTTTGTAGGTAGGAATCCTCACAGCCAATGGATGTTGCATTCAAATGGATCCACTTAGGATAAGCACACAGCTCTTACACTGGACACCCCAAATGGGAACAATCTCATATTTTAATCGGGTTCTCTCTCTCTCTCTCTCTCTCTCTCTGCCTCCCTCTTTCTTTGGTACATTGTAAATTTTAGCACCCCATAAAGGGATTTTTTTTCAGCCTGCTGGAATTTCACTTGCCTTATAAGATTTGATCAAAATTAAAATCAACAGAGCAGAGATCTCCTCCGCCAGCTTGTTTTGAACTCCTGGGTGCAATTTATCCCAGGCTGCTGATTTTAAAATGTTTATTCCTGGTAGATGCTGTTTAACATCCTCCCCAGGTGCAGTTTTCAACGGAAGATGGTTCATCATCATTATAGGATATGGATGTATCACTCCGCTTCTTCCCAAATACAGAACAGAAATATTTATTGAACACTTCTGCCTTCTCTCTGTCATTAATAACAATTTTTTCCCCATCACCGTCGAGCGATGCCCCCGCATCATTGTTAGGGTTTCATTTGTTCTTGATATAAACTTTTAAAAAATCCTTGCTTATTGTCTGTAGCTCTGTCAGCGGCGAGCCTTTCTCCAATAGCTGTCGCTTCTCTTATTAACTTTGTACATTTCCTAATTGATAATTTGTATTGATTCTTGGCCCTTTCATTTCCCCATTTGCTATGTTGCTTTTACTTCCTTCGAGGTTTTAGCGGTGTGTGTGTGGGGTGTGTGTTCTGTTTTGGCTGCCGAGAAGAAGAATCCTGATCACAAAGTGCTAGCTTTGGTACGGCACCCCACACCCATGTCCATTGCAGGCACCCAATCCTTCCTATTTTGCATCCCCCCCCCCCCCACCCAATAGATAGCGCATACTCAAGATTATTCCTTGGAAAAGATCTTCTCCCCCTTCTGGATCTCTAATAAATAAGAGATTTCATAATCTCCTGATCATACATAGACATGTATTGATAAGAGTATCTTGTATTAGGGTTGCCAGCCTGGAGATCTCCTAGAATTACAGCTAATTCCCAAATGACAGGATTCAGTTCCCCTGAAAATGGCAGCTTTGGCAGATAGATTCTATGACATTATATCCCACTGAGTGTTGGAAGTGAAGGACGTTGTGCTGTCTCCTGCCTCAGTGACAGAGGGGGTCTGATCAGCGAGTCAGATAGCTAGAGGGGGTCAAGACACTGGGCACCTTTTCTCTACTGCTCTGACATTATCCCTTTGATGTGTAGATCGCTGCTGTCAGGGAACTTCTTCCTGCTTCTCCTCCACTCCCCACCATTCTTGCACACGCTCCTCCATCTTGCACCGTGTGTGCAGAGAGATGCAGACGGCATCCCTCACCATCCAGCTAGATAGATTGGAATAGAGAGCCTCTCTCTCTCTCCACTTTTCAATCTAGAACGGAGTTCGCTAGTAAAGACTTCTCTTATTAGTTAGAAACTATGAATCGGCTCTGAGCTTCTTTTGTCTTCAACACACATGCGTTCCTGGGTAAGCTCTGCCGTGTTTTGCCTCTGTGCACTCTGCTGTAATGAAAAGGTATCTCTTACCAGAGAGAGAATTAGGACTAATAAAAGGAAACACTTCTTCACTCAACGTGTGTTTGGTGTTTGGAATATGCTGCGACAGGAGGTGGCGATGGCCACTAACCTGGATAGATTTAAAAAGGGCTTGGACAGATTTATGGAGAAGTCGATCAATGGCTACCAATCTTGATCCTCCTTGATCTGAGATTGCAAATGCCTTAGCAGACCAGGTGCTCAGTAGCAGCAGCAGCAGAAGACCATTGCTTTCACATCCTGCATGTGAGCTCCCAAAGGCACCTGGTAGGCCACTGCGAGTAGCAGACTGCTGGATTAGATGGACTCTGGTCTGATCCAGCAGGCTCTTTTTATGTTCTTAATTACCAACATGGAGGGTCCTTAACTCTCTAAAGAAGAAGAGTTTGGATTTATATCCCCACTTTCTCTCCTGTAAAGAGACTCAAAGGGGCTTACAATCTCCTTCCCTCCCCCACACAACAAACACTCTGTGGGTGGGTGGGGCTGAGAGAGCTCCGAAGAACTGTGACTAGCCCAAGATCACCCAGCTGGCATATGTTGGAGTGCGCAAGCTAATCTAGTTCACCAGATAAGCCTCCACAGCTCAAGTGGCAGAGCGGGGAATCAACCCAGTTCTCCAGATCAGAGTGCACCTGCTCTTAGCCACTACACCACCCTGGCCTTTGCAGGCTCTGCCCCCCAAGCTGCTGGAATTTGCAAACTGGAGTTGGCAACCTATAAGTACATGTGTATGAAATCTAATCATGTGCTACCTTGCCATTGTGTAATTTAAAGGGCAACTCATCCTTGCCCAATGAACTTTCATATATACAGATGTAACCCTAATATGTAGTTAATTCACTTCTACCCCACATATAGGGTTTTTCTATGTTTTAAAATATGTTTTTCTTCAGCCCTAAAGGCTCCTGCTGCTCTCATTTACCCTCTTTCTTATAATTCTCCATCTACCATAATCCAACCTTGTTTAGCTCATACAGGCTGCAAATCCTAAGAACATTTTCCCGAGAGTAAGCCCAATTGAATAACACAGTTTACTCCTCAGTAGACCTGCTTAGGCTTGTTCCCAGTTTCTCAGAATTTTATCTGCTGAATTAGTGTATCTGATCCTCAGCGCTCTGTGCCACAATGAGAGACCTTTCTAATAAATCCTGAATGTTTCAGTATACAGAATTCACAGGAGTATTGCAAGGTAGGCCCAGTATGGCCCTGATTTGGATGGCCTAGGCCAGGGATAGGGAACCTGCGGCTCTCCAGATGTTCAGGAACTACAATTCCCATGCTGGTAGGGGCTGATGGGAATTGTAGTTCCTGAACATCTAGAGAGCCGCAGGTTCCCTACCCCTGGCCTAGGCCAGTGGTTCTCAACCTTCCTAATATCACGACCTTTTAATACAGTTCCTCATGTTGTGGTGACCCCCAACCCTAACATTTATTTATTTTACAGATGGAGAACTCTTTGATCTGAGATTGCAAATGCCTTAACAGACCAGGTGCTCAGGATCAACAGCCGCAGAAGGGCATTGCTTTCACATCCTGCATCTGAGATCCCAAAGGCACCTGGTGGGCCACTGCGAGTAGCAGAGAGCTGGGCTAGATGGACTCTGGTCTGATCCAGCTGGCTTGTTCTTACATTCTTATGCAGAGAGTTTTAGGCGACCCCTGTGAAAGGATCATTCAACCCCCAAAGGGGTCCCGACCCACAGGTTGAGAACCACTGGCCTAGGCAAGCCTGATCTTGTCAGATCTCATAAACTTACAAAGGTTGGCCCTGATTTGTGCTTGAATGGGAGACTATTGAAGAAGAAGAAGAAGAAGAAGAAGAAGAAGAAGAAGAAGAAGAAGAAGAAGAAGAAGAAGAAGAAGAAGAAGAAGAAGAAGAAGAAGAAGAAGAAGAAGGAGGAGGAGGAGGAGGAGGAGGAGGAGGAGGAGTTTGGATTTATATCCCCCCTTTCTCTCCTGCAGGAGACTCAAAGGGGCTTACAATCTCCTTGCCCTTCTCCCCTCACAACAAACACCCTGTGAGGTGGGTGGGGCTGAGAGAGCTCCGAGAAGAAGCTGTGACTAGCCCAAGGTCACCCAGCTGGCGTGTGTGGGAGTGCACAGGCTAATCTGAATTCCCCAGATAAGCCTCCACAGCTCAAGCGGCAGAGCTGGGAATCAAACCCAGTTCCTCCAGATTAGATATACGAGCTCTTAACCTCCTACGCCACTGCTGAGGCAGGCAGTGGCAAACCACCTCTGTTAGTCTCTTCATTTGACAACCCAACTGGGTTGCCATAAGTTGTCTGTGACTAGACAGCACTTTACTCACACAAGTCAATATTATCTCCATGTCAGGTGACTCTTCCTAAGGGACTGCTTTCGATTTACGCTGCATAATCCACTTTGAGCCTCTGTGAGAAAGGTGGGCTATAAATACAGTGCATAAATAAATATTGCAGATTTGAGTGCTGATGGAGTGGCTTGTCTGAGACCCCCTTGTGAATTTATGACAGAGGCAATTGAACCAGGGATTTCCACAGCTCCGTCTTTTTTAAAACAATTCAGCCTCGGTCAACAAGCCTTCTTGGTTGTTCGTCACTGTACCGGATAGGGAGAGCAAATGTGTAGACAGATTGGTGGCTGATCTAGCGGAACGAAGGTCTGTCGAAGTCTGAGTTTGGATATCTTCTCTCAGAAGGTATGCTAACCTTCAACAGTTCTTGTTATGCACATACAAGAGAACAGATGTCTGCTGAAGTAGATTTCCCCGTGACTGAGGAAGTCTGTTTCAGCAGGTCTACTCGGAAGCCTCATGATAATCCACAAAGTGTAATTTCCCCTTATCGGGAAAAATGTTCTTAGGCCTGCTGCTTTGGGATGGTCATGACTCAGGACCACACTGGATGTGTTATATCAACCAAATTTGTACTGTGCCACATTCTACAAAATAAAGAGTTAAAGCATAATGGGGGTGGAGCGGACAAACCTGTCCCCCCATTTTTAGCCACAAAATTACTATAAAAGTCCTACTGGGAGAAAACAAGAGCTCTTCTCTCACAAAGTAGTTTATTGGGGGAAGGAAGTGAAGGGGGGAGGGGGAGAAAGCCAGCATGGTATAATGCTTATGAGTGGTGGACTCTAATCTGGAGAACTGAGTTTGATTCCCCACTCTTCCACGTGAGGCCTGCTGGGTGACCTTGGGCTAGTAATTCTCTCTGAACTCTCAGCCCCAACTTCTCACAAGGTGTCTGCTGTGGGGAGAGGATGGAGTTTGCAAACTGTTTTGAGACTCCTTATGGTTGAGTGAAGTGGGATATAAATCCAAACTCTTCTTCTACAGATAGGGACGACTCAGCTCTCCCTTGACCATTCTGTGCTTTCAGCAAGGGCAGGCTAAAAGTTAAAAGGACTCAAGACTAAGCCACTGCAAACCAGTAGTGCAAGAGGCAAGCCCACTGAGGCCAGACCTGACCAGTGGCACCTACCCCCACCACTGTAAATAGCGAGAGTGCACCATTGCGACTGAAGGGGCCCAAGTCAAGCCTGAGCAGTTGGCAGAGTTCTGGGTCTGTTTGCTCCCGGCCAGGACAGCTCTCCAGGGCAGCGGCCTACCAGAAATTTTCCTGGTAGCTTTAATTGCCAATCCGCCCCAGTTTTCAGTCTATCCCACCATCCCTTGCCTTCTGAGGATTCAGTGGTGGCCTGAAACAGCCTCTGTCCAGTTTGTCCTGAAGTCCCAATGAAACCAATGGGGAAAGAGTTTAATGTCCAATGGCTTTTAAGGAGACTTAATCCTGGCTGCTAGCAGGATCCTTTTTTTAAATCAGAGTTTCCGAACTATGGGTCAGGACTAAAAAGTAGGTTGCAAAGCGCTGGCAAGTGCATTGTGGGCCAGCTCTCCCCCGCAATCCATTGAGAGCCAGCGTGGTGTAGTGGTTAAAAGCAGGTGCACTCTAATCTGGAGAACTGGGTTTGATTCCCCACTCTGCCACTTGAGCTGTGGAGACTTATCTGGTGAACCAGATTAGGTTGTGCACTTTGTGGGAATGGACCAACTTCAACACACGCCAGCTGGGTGACCTTGGGCTAGTCACAGTTCTTCAGAGCTCTCTTAGCCCCCTCACAGGATATTTGTTGTGGGGGGGAGGAGATTGTTAGCCTTTTTGAGTCTCCTACAGGAGAGAAAGTGGGGAAATAAATCCAAATGCTTCTTCTTCTGTTTCTTGGAAGCCAAATTCTGACCCTGAAAACAGTAGTTTTGGTTTTTACTTCATTGCTATACATGCCGATCAAGTAGAGCGTGTCCTGGTGCTCACTGGAGTGAGTGAGAATCTTAGGAGGATAAGAGGGAGCAATGGAGAAGAATGGCCAAAGGCTGGAATGTAACCTCCATGTGCAAAGGACGCATATGACGGAATGCCACTTGCTTGGGGTTCATAGTGGGTGCAACGGCGCCCTTTGTACAATGCTCGTTCCTTTCTCAAGAGTATCTAGTTAGCCACTGTGGAAAATGGAATACTGAACCAGACGGGTGTCAAGGTCATAGGGCACCACACCAAGTAAATTTGGGTTTCGCCATGGGACCGCTGACTTAAATCACCGGGGCACAGCCCATGCATCTCAGGAGGACAAACAGCGAAAGAAACATAAGCAGCTTGTTATAGCACGCCTGTATTTTTGCCAGGGAGACTCGCCCTTCAAAAGACACACGTGCAATTGTCGCATGGGCCCAAGGTATGTGGAAGGAATGTATACAAAAGCCAACCTCTGGCTTCCATCCATCTCCCCTCTCTGCATCCCGCTCTCACATGCCAAGGCTGGTCACACCCCCTCCCTCCAAGAATAGGTACTGGCAGCATCCCCCTTCTCATCACTGCCTCCCATCCACAAACACCCCCTTCCCCTCCACCCTGTCTGCCTCTCTCCTTGTCTCCTTTTGTCTCTCCAGGACAGACACCGGCGTGTCTGCAGGATCCCCCCCCCCCCCCCCCCCCTCCCCCCCCCCCTGTCTGCCTCTCTCCTTGTCTCCTTTTGTCTCTCCAGGACAGACACCGGCGTGTCTGCAGGATCCCCCCCCCCCCCTTTCTGATGTACGAGCAGCGGAGGAAAATGTCAGGGAAGAGTCTACATTGGACACGAGCGGCTGCGCGGGAGGGAGGGTGCGATCCGGGCGCTCGTTTGCTCTGAACGATCCTCCTTTCCCCCCTCTTCTTCAGAAGACGGGGGCGCATATCTGCATGACGGCAGATAGGAGCTCCCCCCACCCCAATGCAGGCGAAGCAGAGCAAGCCAAAAAGACAGTGGAGGGGGCGGCCGGGCGATCAAGCAAGCTGGTGCAAACCCAAATGAGATTTTTTTGCAAACTGGGCGGCGGGGCGGGGGGGGGGGGGGGGAGATATAGAAAGGAGCCGCCGCCGACGCAGCAGCAGCCCCGGGCCGCCCGCGACCGAGCGCAGAGGAGCGAGCGAGCGCCCGCCGCTGATGGATGGCGCTTTCATAACTTCCTCTGTATTAAAGCGCGGGTTCACCGCGAGGGCAGGCCCATCCATCACGCGCCTGAATGAGCCTTTGATTTGCTGAGAGCGCCCGGCGCGGCGCGGGCTGTCTGCTCTGCCGGCGCGGTTAATATCTATCGCCGCAGCCTGAAGCGGGAGTGGGGGATGATGACGCGGGGAGGGAAGGAGAGAGAAAAAAGGGGGGGTTAGAATATACCCCCGGTTCGAGGAAACAGGCGAAGGGAAGGAGGGGTGCAGCATGCAAACCGCCGCGCGCAAAGACACACGCACACAAAGAGAAAGCCAGCTTCCCCGGCGCGTGCACCTTTACTGCCGCTTCAGACAAGACGGAAGCCGGGCGTTTGCAACCAGCGCCAGCACGGCAGGGCCGTCCCTTCCCCCTCCGCCCCCAGGAACTATGTGGAAGAGGCGAGCGTGTGCAGATGGAGCAAGCAGACGGGCCTGGAGCCGGGGGTGTGTGGGGATTCTTTGCAAGCTGCCGTCTCCGTTCCTAGGACAAAAAATAATAATAACTGGGCGCAACGTTGCATGCAAAGGGCGTCTTTTGCCCCAGACGCTGCCCCCCCCCTTCCCTAATAGCGCATACGCTATGAAACCAGGTCCCGGGCTCACCCTGGGGTTAAAAGGACCGGGTAACGAGTGGTGAGACCCGGCTTCGGAGAGCCTATATTGGTTGTAAGGGACAACAATCCATCTCCATAGATGCAGTGATCATGTGACAGTGCTCAGTAGTAAGTGAATGCTGTCAGTGCAGTCCTAAGAACACTTGCCTGGAGGGGAAAGGTAAACCCTCCAATGAGAAGACCTGCTGAGCCCTGAGAAAGTGTGACATGAGGTTCATGGTGAGAACACCACCCCCAGCTCCCACATGGAACACATTGTGCATGGAGCGCTTACCCAGAGGTTTTTCGCTTCTCTGTGGGGCCTCTTTGAGTTTCTCTGTTTACACGCGAGGAAATGCCCCATTGCCTGCTGCTCAGCTTGCAGTCATTTTGCCTACTCCCGCTCCTGGGTCGTTCCCAGTTGCTCACTAGGTTGCTACTCCTCCCCCCCCCCCCCAAAAAAGACCTTCACTTTTTGTTAGTGTTAATTCTTGTTTTTTAAAAAGCTGCCCATCAATTCCCCCCAAAATGCCTGCAAGGTGTGGGAATACCAAAAGGAGCGGGAACCACCCCCTTATAAATTGTTTATGTGTATGCACACACACACACTAGCAGTAAAGCCCGCTGTGGTAAGCTCTCATTACAGAGAGCTGTAAAGGGGGAGGGAGGGTGAGAGCCGGTGGGGACTGGGTGTCTCCATTCCGCGCTGCCCTGCCCACCTCCAGCCAGCCCCAGGGGCGCAACGGTAGGGTGTGCCAGCCTGGTCCCGGGCACTGCGTCCTGGGGGCGCACTGGCTGCTGCTGCCCCCACTGCTCAGCCTTGTTACTGCTGCAGTGGTGTAACCATACAGGCAGGCACGCAAGCAGCCAGGAAGACACTGGGAGCAGGAGGGAGGGAGGGGGCACACCTTTGTTGACCTTGTCCCCGCTCCCACTGTTCTCTCCTTCCCACTTGGCTTTGTATATAAAGACAATCGAATTGAAAGAAGAGAAAGGTTTCCTTACTTTGCCGCAAAACCCAAAAGTTTTAAAAATGTGATTATCCTTATGTACAAAGCCAAGTTGCTGGCCTGGGAGAGATGCAAATAGGGTTGGCTGGGCTCCTCCCACACCTCCCTGTGGGGCAGCATGCTGCAGAGGCAGCATGCTGCAGAGGCAGCATGGTGGCGTGGGAAGCATGCGTGCTGCTGCAGGAGAGATGCATGCTGCCTTGGAGAGGCACCGGAGGCTCCAAACCCCCTCCGCACCCTCGTTCCCCATCTGCCTTTTCTTCTTTCTGCTGATGGCAGTGTAGCAGGGGACAGGCAATGGGAGCTTGCCTGAGAGAGTGCTGGAGAGGAGGGAAGAGAAGGCCAACATAATGCTCATGGGGAAGGCAGAGGAAATCATGAACGTGGACCCATGCACCTGACCTGTTCTTGCAACGTGGTTTCAGATTAGGCAGGAGAGGGGGCGGAGGAGTGAACTGGCTTGCCTGCTGCTTCTGATCGTGGTGGTGGCTTATCAACCTTTTGTTTCCAAAGCTAGCAAACTTTTCCTCTTCTCTTTAGTAAATGTGTTTTGTTTTGTCCTTTTCTCCCACACTTGTATTCTATAAAGTGCACCCGCTCTTGACCCAGGTAAATGGCACTTGGGTGAAATGCCATTGGGGTGGTGGAAGGGTGGGCTGGGGACTTGGTGGAATGGTGCTTTTCTTTGGAACGCGTGACAATTGGCTGGAAGTGAGTCATCGCCGTGTGTTCTAAAGCTTAGCAAATTGTGCCTTCTTAGAACCAGAGAGAGTTTTTACTGAGGTGTGCTTAAGCAATAAATACATTTATTTATTTCATTTAGCCCCCTTCCGCACATGCAGAATAATGCACCTTCAATCCACTTTCAATGCACTTTGCAGCTGGATTTTACTGTGTGGAATAGCCAAATCCACTTGCAAACAATTGTGAAAGTGGATTGAAAGTCCATTATTTTGCATGTGCAGAACGGGCCAAATTCCACCTTTTGTCCTAGTGAGGACCCAAATCTACTTGTATTGTTTTCCTCTCATTCATTTTGTCCTCCCAACAACACTGTGAGGTCGGCTAGACTGGGAAAGAGTGACTGGCCCAAGGTCATCTAGTAAGATTCAGTGGCAGAGTTGGGATTCTCCCAAATATTAATCTGACACCCTTAATCTCTATATTACATTGGCTTTCCAAAACTAATTTGTTAGTCTTTAAGATCTATCAGACTGTTTACCATTTTAAATAATATAACTTGTGGAGTCAGCTTTCCTGTAGTGTCCAGAAGTACCTATAAGAATGGCATTTGAGATGCAAAATGTGAAAACAAGTTATTAAAATTCACTTGAATGTTTCCTTTTTTTTAAAAAAAGAAAATTAAGTTTCAACTCATGCCGCCTTTCAGAAAATGGCAGGAGCTACATAATTAAACATTTGTGCATGCAGGCATCCAGGGGAACCAGTTCAAAACCAGTCCTGAACTATAATATTAGATTGGATCTGCTAACGCTCTCACAAACGGCCCTTGCTTGAAACATGAAGGGGAAACATTTTTAAAAGTTACTAAATTTCATGGCTGCCATGGGCATGTTCTGCCCTGAAAAGAACACTGAAAAACTGACAAAGAGTCTTGTGATGCTTAAAAGCAGAGGTATCGAACTAATTTGTTACAAGGGATGGATGTGACGTCATTGTGACTTGGTGGGGCTGGGCGTGTGTGTGTGTGTGACTTCTTCCCCCAGCAGGCTCACTAGCCCAGATCGACCCTGGGGTGGTGGCAGCAGCTACATTAGCTGTCGAGCTCATGATAGGCTCACCAGGCCAGATCAGGAGTGAGGAGGGAAGAGTTGCCTCAGCAAGCTTTAGGAATATATTATCGTCCCCCTGACCAAAGCGCACAAGAGGATTCTGAGATGGAAAAGAAATTAGAGAGGCCAACAAAAGCAAAATGTCGTGGTAATGGGTGATTTTAACTATCCCCATATAAACTGCCCAGAAAATGCATGTTCAGGTCATAGTAAGTGAGAGAACATTCCCTGGATATGCCAAATCGACTGTGGCTTAGAGCAGGATGGCTTCGTGTGGAACCAACCAGGGAGAGGTGATCCTAGATCTAATTCTATGTGGGACCCAGGGACCTAAAAGGTGCTGAGAGTCAGTGTTGTTGAGTCGATAGGGAACAGCCGCACCACAATGCTGGGTCAGATTCAGTATCTCTGCATGCTTAATCAAGTGACAACTACTACCGTAGTTACATTCACTTCAGAAAGGGAAATTTCTCAAAGATGAGGGGGGATCGTGCGCAGGGAAGCTGAAAGGGAAAATCAAGAGAGTCAAAAAATGTCCAAAATGCTTGGAGGTTATTTAAAACACAGTCTTAAAAGCTCAACTGGAATGTGTTCCACAGGTTAGGGAAAGGCAGCTTCCAGTCCAAAAGAAAGCCACCATGGTTAACAAGGGACGCTTGAGGGAAATTATTAGGGAAAAAAGATGTTCCTTTAGAAAATGGAAGTCCAACTTTAACTGATAAAGAATACCAAGAGAGAACACAAAATGGTGGCAAAAGAGAAGCAAATTAGCTGTAAGTGAGGCAAAAAGGATTATGAGGGAACGCATGGCTGTGAACATCAAACCAGCAACAAACAGTTCTTCAAGTACATCAAAAGCAGGGAAGCCAGGCAAGGGAAGCCGGGTAGGCCCAAGATGACAAAGGAACAAAGGGGTGTGCTAAAAGATGATGGTGGAGATTGCAGAAAAGCTGGAATGAATTCTTTTGCATCTGTCTTCACTCCAAGAGGAGGTGAGGAAATTCCTGCACCTGGAACCAAGCTTCTTAGGAGGCTTAATCCGGAGGGAACTAACAAAGATAGTGGTAGACAAGCAAGAAGTTCTGGCAGCCATTGATAAACTAAATGCTACCAAATCCCCTGGCCCAGATTGCATTCACACCCAAGAGTTCTTTAAAGAGCTCTGCTACGAAATTGCTGATGTTCTCACTTAATATGCAACTTATCCTGGAAATCAGGCTCCATCCCTGAAGACTGGAAGATGGCCAATGTCACACCAATCTTTTAAGAAAGGATCTAGGGGGACCTGGAAATTACAGGCCAGCTTTCAGTTTGACATCTGTTCCTGGTAAATTAGTAGAATCTGTCATTAAAGATAAAATTATAAAACATGTACAAAAGCAAAAACCCGCTGAGAAAGAGTCAGCATGCCTTTTGCAGAGGAAACTCCTGTCTTACAAACTTACTAGAGTTCTTTGAGGGTGTAAATAGGCATGTGGACATTGTCTACTTGGATTTCCAAAAGGCTTTTGGACAAAGTTCCTCACCAGAGACTATTGAGAAAAACTCAGCAATGAAGGGAATAAGAGGGGAAGTCCTCCTATGGATTAAAAAACTGGTTGAGAAACAGGAAGCAAAGAGTGGGTGTAAATGGGAAATTCTCACAATGGAGAGATGTGGGAGTGGTGTCCCCTAAGGATCCGTGATGGGACCAGTGCTCTTTAACCTATTCATAAATGAGACCTGGAAGTAGGGGTGGGTAAAGCGCGGTGGGCCAAGTTTGCAGATGATACCAAATTGTGTAGGGTGGTGGGAGAACCACAAAGGGATTGCGAGGGGCTCCAAGCGGACCTTGATAAATTAGGTGAGTGGGCTAAGAAATGGCAAATGCAGTTCAATGTAGCAAAATGCAAAGTGATGCACATAGGGCAAAAAATCCAAACTTCACATACACACTCCTTACAGGGGTCAAAAAAAGTGCTATCAGTCACAGACCAGGAAAGGGATTTGGGTGTCTTTAGTTGATAGTTCCATGGGAATGTCAACTCAATGTATGGTAGCCAGAAAAAAGGCAAACTCTATGCTGGGGATAATCAGGAAAGAATTGATAATAAAACTGCAAAGATTGTCATGTTCCTATATAAATATCGGTGCGACCCACACACTTTGGAGTAACTGTGTTCAGTTCTGGTCACAAATTCACATCCTCAAAAAAAAGACATTGAAGAGATAGAAAAAAGCAAGCAGAGAAGGGCAACTAGGATGATTGAGGGACTGGAGCACCTTCCTTATGAGGAAAGGCTGCAGCGTTGGGACTCTTTAGTCTGGAGAGGAGACGCCTGAGGGGATATGCGATTGAAGTCTATAAAAATTATTATGCATGGGTAGAAAATGTTGACAGAGAGAAATTTTTCTTCTCACAATACTAGAAACTAGGGCATTCATTGAAAATGCTGGGGGGAAGAATTAGAACTAATAAAAGGAAACACTCTTCACGCAACGTGTGATTGGTGTTTGGAATATGCTGCCACAGGAGGTGGTGATGGCCACTAACCTGGATAGCTTTAAAAGGGGCTTGGACAGATTTATGGAGGAGAAGTCAATTTATGGCTACCAATCTTGATCCTCTTTGATCTGAGATTGCAAATGCCTTAACAGTCCAGGTGCTCAGGAGCAACAGCCGCAGAAGGCCATTGCTTTCACATCCTACATGTGAACTCCCAAAGGCTCCTGGTGGGCCACTGCGAGTAGCAGAGAGCTGGACTAGATGGACTCTGGTCTGATCCAGCTGGCTTGTTCTTATGTTCTTATGTTCTTAAGCTTGCTGGCCTGATAAATCCCCTTAAAGGGCCAGATCGAGGTCCTGGACCACATGGATGACACCTCTGCACAGACTAGGAGTTATTTGATTTGTGGACCAAATCCCACCTTGTTAAATGTAATCAGATGCATATGGACCCCAAGCCACGGGAGTTTATGCCACAATAAAACTGTTAGTCAATTGTGCCACAAAATCCTTTTTATTGTCGTCGCTGTGAGGTGTTGTGCAGAGTTTCTCTACTGCGCTTGTAATTCTGCAAAGCTGGTACTGTAAAATAGCCATTGCTCTGAAAATGTAGTCCAGGGGTCCCCAGCACGGTGCCCATGGGCGTCGTAGCTCCTGCTGCTGTCACCTTTTCTGGTGGCTGTCATATGTTTTTAGAATGTGGGTGGGGCTTTGGCCATTGGAGGTTTGATTGTGCAGATTTTAAAATACATTGCTTTGGCAGCAGTTACCATAATAAAAGAATCTTAACTATTATATTCTTCCGCATTACGCAGGACATGCGCTAACCTTCAAACTGCTTTCAGTGCTCTTTGAATCTGTGCAGAACAGCAAAATCCACTTGCAAACAGTTGTGAAAGTGGTTTGAAAACACATTATTCTGTGTGTGCGGAAGGGGCCCATGTGAGTGAAGGTAAGCTGCAGCAGCTACTGTATGGCAAGCTCCATTGTGTGGCAGCCAAAAATTTATGACAGCCATTTTGTGGCTGTGCCCCGCATTCTATGTCACGATTCCAAAGATGCCCACTGCTCAAAAAGGTTGGGAACCCCCGGTGTAGTAGGATCAACTGTGAAAGAATTGATCAGATACTGAACCCCCAGCTTTAACCTGCAGGTATCATTGGAATTCTGACAGGCTGGTGAGCGCAACTATAAAAAGGCTGCTGCAAGAGGCGGAGACAGTCGCACAATGACAGGGAATGAGGTTACATATAACTCTTACACAGCAACCCTTCAAAATTTCAAGCAGAAGACCTGCTTAACAGAATGTCTTTTTAAATAGGCGTATTATTTTCTTGCTTACACACAGCTTACCTTCAGTCATATTGTAAAGATTCTCGTGCTGTGGTGGCAGCAATACTCTGTCTCAGATAAAGATGTTAGTATGCTCAGCAGAGGTGTAGTGATTGAGAAAATTGTATACTTCTGCATTAGAATATAGTCCTGAACAAGTATGAGAACGATAATTCATTTTTATGTGCTGCCTTTGTCAAAACCGATTATTTTGTGCATTATTGAACGTGGTACTTTGATATATTGCATTTATAGTTCATTGAACTACTATTGTCAAACTTTCAAACAGATGGAAGGAGCAGAGCTAGGTAGGCACTAGGACCCAGGTGGAGCATTCTACAACAAATAAGGTTTGGAGTGTTGAGTTCTGTGGCAGAAAAAATATCCAATCTACTAACATCTTTTTGTGAGACACAGTATACAACCGAATCAACTTTAAAAAAAACCAGCAACACTAATAAGCTCTCTAGTGGCCAATCAGAAGCCCCGCTGGGCAAAAAGCCTGACCCTGCCTACTTTATAAAAACACTTGGTGGGTGCCATAGAAGGTGCTGGTGGGTGCCATGATGCCCTTGGGCACCACATTGGGGGGCCCTGCTTTATAGCATAGCCTTGCTGCAGCTGTCTGCATAGCTTTGCTAGAGTGCAGAACAGGGGAAAATGGTGTTCAGGGCAACACCTACTCTGGGTGCCCCCCGTGCCCACCTTAGCTGGGGGTGGTGGTTCTGGGCAGCCTGGTGGGGCTGGGCCAAGGCATGCCAGCCCAGCTAGGCCGCTCCTTCAGCCAGGAGCACCTTGGCAGAGCTAGGCCATGTCAGGCCGAGGCGGCTGGGGGGAGGGGAAGCGGAGGTGGCTGGGGCCGCTCCCTACATGGGGAAAGGAGGAGGGGTGTGGGGAATGATTTTCCGTCCCCCCATGTGATCAAATGGCGGCCACCTGGGGACATATGACCCCAAATGTCCCTGAGGGCCCTATGCCCAGTGGAGGAATCCAAACATTTTAATAACAGGTTCTGATGGTGGTGGGATTCAAACAGTGGCGCCGCCGCGCGCACACACACACCTCCAGTCCCTATTGGGCAGGGAGGTTGCTTCAGTAACCCCTTCTCGGCACTCAGAAAAAATTAGTAACCACTTCTAGAGAAGTGGTGAGAACTGGTTGGATCCCACCTCTGGCTGCGCCTCTGGTGTAGAGGAGTGGAGTGTTTGGTGGCACATTCATTTGATCCTGAAGCCTTCACGGGCATACGCTCTATACACAGAGTCAGGTCCCACAACCTTCTTTCAGCCTGTTGGCATTTATGAAATTCTGCCACAAGGTGGTGGGTGCAGCTATAAATTGGATGCTGCAGGAGGTGGAGCCAACCGTAAAATGGCTGCAACAAGAGGCCAAACCAGTGACAAAATCTGAGGGAGTAAGGTCATGCATAGCTCAAACAGTAATTCCTAAATTTCAGGCAGAAACTCTGTTTTACAGGATGTTTAAAATTAACACACGTTTTTACAATGTTGCCTTTTGATATGCACATTACTTTCAGTCACACGGGGAAGATCCTTGTGCTGTGGAGGTCAGCTGATACTGAAGCAACTTTAAAAAATCTGCACAGATCTAGTGGTCAATCAAGCCTTGTTGGGCAAAAGTCCCTTCCAGCTCTACCCACGTTCTAAAAACCCCTGTGGTTCCTAGGAAGGGCGCTGATGGGGGCTCCTTAGGAATTTTGTGGTTTCATTTGGAAATATACAAATTTTCATCCAGTAAGTAATCTATTTTACAGGGAAAAGGTCAGTCTTCATTTTTTAACATTTGATGCTGGTGTTTCTATTATACGGGCCTTCCTGCCACCATAACTACATGAATTCCACCATTAGAATGACATGAGAGCTGCAGGAAACGGACAACCTAAAGGCCCAAACACCAATGAAACCAGCAGTCTAAAGACCCGAGCATTTTTGACAGACAGAAAACAGACAATGCTATTTTGGACCCTGGTACTTGGAGTAGGGGTGGAGGAGCCAAGATCTTGCAAGCTTTCCAAGACTTTCTCTAAGTTTAAGTTTCCAAAGTCAATATATTTTGCCAGGATGAGTAGTCGTTATTTTTAAATATGCATGAAAATGCATGCAACTGAGCTCAATAATATTGCATAAAGAATCAAAAACTGCAGGGATTAGGGTTTTTATTGTGCACCATCCTCTCCTAATATATCTTCATCTTGAATTCCCATCTCCCAAATCAGTTTTCTATTTAAAATAAATAAAATTGGTGTTCATGTATAGTAGCTCCACAGACAAAGGCCCTTTACTCCACAAACAGACCCTTTATCTGTTCTAGGGTTTAGTGCTGTTGAGAAGCGGGGTGTTTTCACAAATGGTGCATCTGTGCTTCTCTTAGGATTCCCTGCTTTTCTCATATTTTTCTCAAACCTGTCATGTGGGTGGGGAAATTAAGATATTCCCGCCCACATTGCAGACATTTTTCCTGACCCGGTTCCCATGGCAAAAAGAAGAAGGAACACTAGGTCAGAATCTCCAACAACAATATAAATTGAATATAAGCAAAATAAAAATAAATGTTAAGTGCTTTCCCTTGTGGAGATACAAGGGGAAAGGCACATACTCACACCAGCAAGGTCTAGAGGTTTACTTTAAATGAAAGCTGGGAATTCACAGGACCTGTTACTTTGATTGTTACAACAATGCAGTAACATGAAAATATTCTAGTGCTGATTTCTTAAATTGCAAAAGCCCTTCTGGCCCAAGGGATTGAAGTGGCCACTGCTGGGGGACTGGGGCACCAAAGGCATAGGGGCGGAAGTGGTGGCTGGGGCAACACTTGCGCCAGCTGCCCGCCCCTGTGCCCATTTACCTTAGCCAGAGGGAGCCTGCTGCGGGCTGCCTTTTGGCCTGGCCCCGCCAGACTGCTCTTTCAGTTTTTGTCATGGTCCAGACAGACTTAACTGTGCCAGGGGACCCCGAAGACTCCTCAGATAAGGAATTAGACACTGACATCATGTCCTTTCCACAGCCACCAGCAGAAACACAAAAGAAAGATGAGACAGTCCATACAGGACCAGATGTAGAGCTGCAGCTAGGCACAAGCACAGAAGAAGAAGAGGAGGAGGAGTTTGGATTTGTACCCCCCTGTAAGGAAACTCAAAGGTGTTTATAATCTCATCCCCCCGCCCCCAAACACCCTGTGAGGTAGTGGGGCTGAGAGAGCCTTGAAAAGCTGTGACTAGCCCAAGGTGTTGGAGTGCACAGGATAATCTAGTGCCCCAGATAAGCCTCCACAGCTCAAGTGGCAAAGCAGGGAATCAAACCCAGTTCCCCAGATTACAGTGTACCTACTCTTAACCACTACACCACTGCTGCTTCTCAGCAGAAGCTCCTTAGCCCCGCAGCACCCGACCAAATGCAGGGGTCCTGATAGTGGCATGCCTTCCCCCCACTTCTCAGCCCTGAGAGCAGCACTGGAGAAAGTGACTTAGGAGATGCAGCGCTTGCTTGGCTGCCCAGCATTGGCCAGGCCTCAGCTATGATGGGGAGTGCTTACAGGAGCTGGTTTGATGCAAGAGCCAGGTGCACAGCATTTCCAGGTGCCAGGTGAGCATGAGGTGAGGCCAAGGGAAAAGCTGCAACATCTCTTACATGCGGTAGCAACATCTCTCTTACATACGGCAGCACCACTGACTTTGCTTTGCTGAAGTCTCCTGACCCAACTTTGGTTTGTGCTAAACTTTGGGTCTCCTGACCCAACTCTGGCTCCTGCTTGCTGTCTCCAGGACTAACCTTGGCTTTTGTACTTAACAGTTTTCCTGGTCCCTAAAATAGCACATATACTCTAGTTGATGATATTTTGCACCAGTTTATCAGCCTACTTCGAACTGATGAAAGCAACCCCATGTCTTCAAATGAGGCTGACTACTAATGAGGCTGACTTGAGGCTGGTTTGACTAATACTAAGCAAAGGTGTATTGGGCCTATATTGACTCTGACCATTGGTCTATACAGCTCTCACTGGCAGCAACTCTCTAGGATCTCAGACAGAGAACTCAGGATGAACAAAAGGTAAGAGGAACTTTGCTACCCCTCAAGTGGCAGGGTAGCAATGTTCATTCAGATCTGACCCATGAGGCATCATCCGCTGGGCTTCTCAGTGTCAGGACTGCAACTCCCAGCATGCACTGGCTCCCGCCTTTTTCCAAAAAGAGAGGGAAAACAAACTGAGAAGCTACATCCCACTGGAGCTTCAGAACCAATGAGAGGCCAGGAGTTGGGAGGAGGGGAAAAGTTGATTGGTTGCTGCCTGTTTTTGTAAATAGAATAAATACTGGAACTGAGGACAAGAATCCTCAATTCCAGCACCCTGTAGCTAGGGTGACCTAGTTCAATAAAGTTCGTTCCTTTTTATTAAGCTGACTTTGAGCGTGTTCAGCCTTACACTCAGCACAAGTTTCTGACCGTGATTAGGAACCTCACTTGAGTATGATGGTCCAAAAAGCAGACAGCCTCTTTTTGTGCATCCTCAGGGAAGCCTGGGAAAACTCTTAAGACACATGAACCTCACAGAGAAAAAGAATCCTACTCCGATACAGACTCATGAGAAAAACAGATGGTCAAAGGCAGCCGCGCTTTAAGCGATATAAATCAAGACTGTACAAAATAACACCATACCCTCTTGCTGACTAAATGTAGCCCGGCACTCTGATAGTGAAATATACAGAACATGCTCTTTCATTCTGCATTAACTCCAGAATATTTTATTTTCATTTATTGGTGCCTTACTCATAATCAGGAAGCATTCTCTATTTCCATTCTTTGCGCTGTTGGACAAATCTTGCTGGATACTTTTTAGGGTTTCTAATTTTTGTAATTCCAGCCTTGTTGCAGTGTTGATGAGATATGGCATGCGACCATGCACTTTGATTGCATTGATTTATTTTGCGTAATCTGCTTTGAGTCTCAGTGAGAAAGGCGGACTTTGAATGTAGTAGCAAAGCAAAGGCATTGTGGTATGCATTGCTTTTGCATATTGTGTTTTGAAATGCCACAAAAATGTACCAAGCTAGTTTTATTCTGGAAACAGTGGGATGAGTGACATACAAGGGTGTACTGCCCAGGGGGACATATGGGGTCAAATGTCCCTGGGATGTGGTCATTTAGTCACATGGGGGTGGAAAATCGCCCCCTCCTCCTTCCCTCTGGGTCCATACACTGACTTGAAGACCTGGTGCAAAAAAAGTTATTTGGTCATGATGGGGGAGGGCAGCTGCCTATATGGGTGGGGGACTCAGATTTTGCACTGGGCTGCATTTTCCCTAAACTCGCCTCTGGTGACATACCTCTTAGGCTTTGTAAAATTTCCTTCCACTTTCAGCTCTCAGAGACTCTCCTTCCACTTTCAGGGACTCTCTCCAGCCTAAAGGAGACCAGAATCCCTGTCTACAATCCCCCTCCCCACTTCTTTAACCAACCTGACAATGAATTCAGAAGGGAAACTCAAGTGTGCTCTTAGACCAGGAGCCCCCAATACTTGCCAAAACTTGTCTGCCAAGTGTTTTTAGGAAGTGGCTGGGTCCAGGTAGAGCTTTTGCCCATCAAGGCTTCTGATTAGCTGTGCAGATTCTTTAAAAACATCATTTGGACAGCTTCCACCACCACAGCACAAGAACACAGACGAAGGCCTGCACCGTTGTCCCCCACCATTAAGATCCAGCCTGATGAAAAGATCTGGAGACCTCAAAAACCTGCACGGTGTGGTTCTAGTAAAAGGTATTGTACAGCTTTTGTGTTTGGTTGTAACATTAAAAACTCGTTAATAACTAGTCCAGGGGTCCCCAGCATGGTGCCTGGAATCAACCACCAACACCTGTTCTGGAACCCGCCAAATATTTTTACAAAGTTGGGCTTTAGCTAAGGCAGGATTCTGACTGTGCCTTTTGTTTAAAATGTTGCTTTGGCAGTGGCTGCACAAAGATCTGCACAGTGTTACTGAAGGATAGCTGGCTCCACCTCCTACGGCAGCCATTTTGTTGCTGTACCCACCATGCAGTGTCGGGATTCCAAATGTGCCACAGGCACGAAAAGGTTGGGGACCCTTGATCTGGTTTAAACGTGCAGGAGAAGGAAGTGGTTGACTCCTGAGGGCATAGAATGGTTCTAGTCCAAGCAGACCCCGCCAAGCTAATTTTCTATACACATGAAGTTTTGTTTTTAAAGGTAAACGTTTAGAAGTGTGATTCCCTGTGAGCAGTAGTCTTTTCTGCCATCACAAGGGTCTACCACTGCATTCCTCTGCTTCTCATGGAGTAAGGCCAGAGCAAAAAAAACCGTGCAGAGATATGATCTGAGAGTTGGAAACCCAAATTTGAATCCCCAGTGTGCCAGGAAAGCTTGCTGGGTAACGTTGAGCCCGTCACATGTGGACTACCTCAAAGGGTTATTGTGGAGATTAAAAGGAGGAAAACAAACAACGTAAGCTGCATTGGGTCCCCCTGTGAAAAGGTTGCCCAGTAACGCACTGAAACCAGAGTTCTTTATCCAGATACCCGCAATCATCTGAGATTTTAAAATGTTATTAAAAGGAAAGGAAAAGAAATAATAAAATCGATTCTTTCTCACCTCTAGATTGTTTGTTTGTTTCTTCGACTTTTATACCTCCCACCCCCGGAGGGCTCTGGGCGGTGTACAACAATTGATATAATCTAAAATAACAAGAAGAGCACATTCAATAAATACATACAATATAATAAAATTAGGGCTCTAAATTTCACATTAAAACCATTTAAAACAGCACACAAAACATCGCCTCCAGCAATCTAAAAGTCCCTCTGAGGAGGGAACGGAAAGGCCCAAGATGTAAAAGGCCGCAGATGATAAAAAGGGAAGGAGGGGGTGCCATTAGCGGCCCGCTTCTCCAAAGGCCCGGTGGAACAGCTCAGTCTTACAGGCCTTGTGGAACTCTCCAAGGTCCCGCAGGGCCCGGACAGTTGGAGAAAGAGCGTTCCACCAGGCAGGGGCCAGGGCTGTAAAGGCCCTGGCCCTAGTGGAGGCCATCCGCATCATTGAAGGGCCGGGGACCACCAGAAGATTGGCCTCCGCTGAACGCAGAGGTCGAACTGGGACATGCGGGGTCAGACGGTCCTGAAGGTACGAGGGTCCCAGGCCACGTAAGGCCTTAAAGGTTAGCCTTAACACCTTAAAGAGGATTCGGAACTCAACTGGGAGCCAATGCAGATGACGCAACACTGGCAAGATATGATCTCTAATGGCACCACCAGTGAGCAGCCGGGCCACAGCATTTTGGACCAGTTTCAGCTTCTGAATCGGATGCAAGGGCAGGCCTGTGTAGAGCGAGTCACAATAGTTTAACCTGGAGGTGACTGTTGCATGGATCACAGTGGCTAGGTCCACTTGGGAGAGGTAGGGGGCCAGCCGCCGGGCCTGACGCAGATGGAAAAATGCAACCCGGATTACATGGGCCACCTGGGCCTACATTGAAAGAGATGAATCCAGGTGGATCCCCAGGCTGCGGGCGGAGGAGGCCGGTGCCAATTTGGCCCCCTCCCACACCAGCGGTTGGAAATCCCCAGCCCCCCCCTTCATGGCCCAGCCAGAGGATCTCCGTCTTCGATGGATTCAGCTTCAACCTGCTCTGCTGTAACCAACCAGCGACTGCCTCCAAACATTGCTGTAGAGTTGCAGGGGCAGTGACCGCTCCCCCCTCCATCAACAGAATGAGCTGAGTGTCATCAGCATATTGATGGCAGATCAGCCCAAAGCTCCATACCAACTGAGCAAGGGGTTGCATATAGATATTAAATAACAGTGGGGATAACAGTGTCCCCTGGGGTACACCGCACTTCTGGGAGGCTTGGTCCTCGCACCACACTTGCTGACTCCGGTCCCGGAGAAACGAGACAATCCACTGAAGGACAGTGCCCCGTACCCTGGTGGGCCAAAAGATCGTGGTCGACCACATCAAACGCTGCGGTAAGATCTAACAGTACCAGCAATGCTGATCCGCCCTGGTTAAGCTGCATACGGAGCATATCTGTGACGGCAACGAGAACCGTCTCTGACCCATGCCCAGCACGGAAGCCGAACTGGAAGGGATCGAAAGCCGATGCGTCCTCCAGGAAACCCTGAAGCTGCTCCAACACCACTCTCTCAATTACCTTCCCCAGAAACGAAAGATTCGAGACGGGGCGGTAATTGGCCAGATCACTAGGATCTAATGATGGTCTTTTCAAGAGCAGGCGGACCACTGCCTCCTTCAGCCCACCCGGAAAAACTCCTTGCTCAAGGGAGCTATTGATGATGTTCAACAGGTGGGGTCGCAGCTTCTCACGGCATGCTTTAATAAGCCAAGAGGGGCACGGATCCAGAGGACAGGTAGTAGGTCTAACAGCAGCCAGGGCCCTGTCAACAGCGGCTTCAGAGAGCAGGGAGAACTGGGCCAAGCAAGGGCCAGAAGACGGAAAGGGGGCTAATTGTAGCTAAAGTGGTAGGAAGGTCCTGGCGGAGCAACGTGACTTTATTTGCAAAAAAGCTTATAAATGCTTCACAGTTAATAGCCAATTGAGAATTTGTGGAAGCCTCAGGCAATGAGGTGAGGGATCGAATAATACGAAACAATTGTGCCGGGCGAGAGCTAGCAGATGCGAGAGAGGAGGAGAAAAAAGCTCTCTTCACCTCCTTCGTCGCCATCTCATAGGCCTTCATAAACGTCCTATAAGATGTTCGCGCAGCTTCGTCATGAGACTTCCTCCACACTCGCTCTAGATGTCTGAGTTCCAAGTATAAAAAACAATACAATAAAGCTATTCAGCCTAGGGCAGAAGAATAACAAGAACCATGAGAAAATCTTAAGAAGAATCCTTATGAATTAATCTCTTTAGAATGAATCTCCCTAAAATGGTTTTATAGAATTGGCTCATCTAAATCATTTGATCAGTAATTAACCAATTGAGTGTTGAATAGAGTCGATGAGGGAGATGACCAGTGGTGGGATCCAAAAATTTTAGGAACAGGTTCCCATGGTGGTGGGATTCAAACTGTGGTGTAGCGCCAATGGGGCTGGGCAGGGCACGACAGGGGCGTGGCTGGGCATTCTGGGGGCGGGGCATTCCTGGGCGGGGCTGTGCAAGGATGCAGCCACTGCGCCAGTCCTTGGGCAGGAAACGAATGCACGCAGGCACTGGCTGCCACGCACACCGGTGCACCTCCTGCTAGACTGCTTCAAGTTCTGCGCGCTACTGCTGAGAGGAGGGGCGTAACTAAGGCAAAAATCATGTGGCAAAATCACCAATTAGTAACCCCCTCTCAGCACACACTAATAATTAGTAACCTACTCTCGGGAACCTGTGAAAACCTGCTAAATCCCACCTCTGGAGATGACCCCCACCTGAGCATTCTTAGCAATTAAGACCTATATGTCTGGTTTAGAATGTGACCTTGCAAAAAGCCAATTCCGTTATCTAAAGAATAACACTACTTAAACACAAACACAGTTTACAGCTTTAGTGAGGCCAAATGGCTGCATTGTAAACAACCTAGCAAAACCAAACGGCTGCCTCATAAAAGACACAATATACAAGGTAAATGATCTCTAAGTAAATTTAAAGGAATATATACACTTTCTTCACACCCCTTCATGAGAATGGTGAGATATAAATGAAGTCAATAATAAAGTAGTCTCAAGACTGAGAACAGAACTAAGAGCAACAGGAGCATTAAGAGAACTGACAGAATATGAAGCGAAACAACGAAAACAGCACTTGTTGGGAAGAATATACAAGCTTTTATTAAAAGACGAGACCGAAACAGAACAAGTGAAAGAATGTATGATAAAATGGATGCTAAACTTCCAAGAAGAAATATCTTCGCAACAACGGGAATCATTATGGGTAAAGAATATTAAATTTACAACCTGCCACACTTTCAGGGAAAACTTGTACAAGATGTTTTATAGGTGGTACATCGGTCCAAAAGATACAGCAAAGATGAGCAAAAATTTGAAGGGTACCTGTTGGAAATACAAAGAAGAAAACGGAACATTTTACCGTATGTGGTGGACTTGTAAAAATGTGAAAAAATGTTGGAAAGAGATACATGCAGAAATCCAAAAAATGCTGAAAATCAAGTTCCAAATGGACGCAAAGACTATACTATTGGGAATTCCACCAAAGAATTTGCGATGAAAACGGCAAGAATGAATGTTATATTCATTAACTGCTGCCAGAGTGGTATTGGCATATAGATGGAAAGCAGATACTTGTCCTGACTGAGAAATGTGGAAAGAGAAGATGAGAGAATAGGCTACAACAGTGATGGCGAACCTATGGCACGGGTGCCAGAGGTGGCACTCACAGCCCTCTCTGTGGGCACGCGCACACAGAGTTCGTCACGTGGGAGGTGGAAAATCACCCTCCCCCACACACATCTAGGTTGGCCTGGGTCACTGAGCATGATGTGCGCGCATCACGGTGAGCAGGGAGGATTCGGCTAGCGTACCTGGTGCCTGTGCTCTGGGTGGCTGCTGCCTGGGGGGGGGGGGGAGACAGAAGAGACAGATGCTAGAGAGGCACAGAGCGGTGCGCGTGGGACTTGCTGCAGGCTAGAGCAGGCTGGCCCCTGCTCGAGTGGGTGGGGTGGAGGAAGAGGGAGGCAGCCAGTTTTTTCTAAACTAAAACCTCAGCGTTCAGGTTAAATTGCCGGGTTGGCACTTTGTGAGAAATAAGTGGGGTTTGGGTTGCAATTTGGGCACTCGGTCTCCAAAAGGTTCGCCATCACTGGGCTACAATGACAAAGCTTACTAGTCTTGGAAACAGACGTCCAAAACAGGAGTTTAATGAGAAATGGAAATTATATTTCTTGCATTGTACTGCTATGTCTAAATAATGTTTTGGAGAAGTAAGAAAGGCAACTAAAATATGGTACTACTGTTCGAAAATAGATCCAGTACACTATTATCTGCAGATGTTTTTGAGCAGTAAGAAGGGCAACTGTCTGATTTGTAGTTAATATAATTAATGTGTAGCAGATATTTCATCTATCCTGACCTTTAAAAGAAGAATAATCTTAACAGAGTTATATTACTTGGATAATGATAGATAAGAATGGTTTTATATAACTTAGAATATGATAAAAGTCAAGACTCAGTTTTTGACATATTTATATAAATAAAACCTTTTTGTCATTTTTATCCATGAAGGTTTATTCTTTTATATTTATATTATGCATGAAGATTTATATTTATATTATCCATGAAGGTTTATATTTTATATTTTGTGAAATCTATAATTATGTTATTTAAAAAAAATGAAAGTAATAAAATATATAATTTAAAAAGTATTTGTATGTGTTTACCTGCTTTATTATAATCTGCCTTTCTCATTGAGACTCTTGGAGAACAGAATTAAACGAAAATGCAATAAAGCAAACAATGCAATAAACCTAAATTTCAGATTTTAAAACCCGTGGAATAAAACAGTGTAATACATATAACAAGCAATTCAGGAGTGGGCGGGGGGACGGGACCTAATTTTCTTACTGGCATGACAGTTAAGCACCCTTTCTGCTTCGTTACTATGTTCTTTTGAACAATTCCATTTTACTGCAAAGGTAACCAGCCAGAATTTCTCCTGTGTGAATATATAAATAAGAGTCTTGTGTCTCCTTTTATTCCAGCACATTTATTTACTTGTTTAGAAAGTGTGCATGCTGCCTCTCCAGAGGCCTGTCTGAAGCTGCTGATGAGGTAAAAACAATTCAATAAAATCATAAAAACAGAAATATATGTGAATTATCAATCAAAGCAGGCCAAGGGCATTAAAACAACATCCAGCAGTTGAAAATGATTTTGATAAAGCACTCCCTAGGCTAAAAGTAGATTGCAGAAACTACTGAAAAAAGGTGGAACCCCCTCAGAAGCCAGAGTTAAAAACCTGACATCTAAAGTACAGTAATGTAGGTACCAGGCAAGCCACAAGGGGGCAGGCATTCCAAAGGCAAGGTGCCACCACAGAGAAAGTCCTGTACTCTGCAACCGGAACACAGAGAGCAGAGCTTGGGAATTGGATCTTAACTGGGGAAAGATGCTGTGTGCTTTCAAGAACTTTTAATTATAGCTCACCAGTTAGAATCACTAGATGTGGAATGCAGGTTAAGAGGGAAGAAGACCACAAGAACAGGGTTTACAAGGAACAGCGTGTTCTACGGCTGAAGACCAATTCATTAGGACTGGAATTCATTAGGACTTAGAAAGAGTTAAGCAACAGCCAGACAAAAGATATGTCCTTGCCTGGCTTCTCTTACCAGCAATACTGTAAAAAAAATTTCATCGAAAATTACTCAGCCACTGCCCGCCTCCCTTAATCTCAGGTAGAGCTTTATTGTTTAATAGAGAAATCAGTATCACAACCCCATCTGATAAGTGCCTCTTCTCTGGCAGGTCAGATAAATATCTTAAGTGTGCCCTGATTTGCTGAGATTTACTAGGCCCTTGAGTTTTATCTGATTAAATCTCCTTCACATTGCTTGATTTCTCTGTGTTGGGCTTTGACAGTGTTAGGGAATTGCATGATGACCCATGGTGGCTTAGTGGAAGAGCCTCTTGTTTGCATTTAGAACAGGGGTCTGCAACCTGTGGCTCTCCAGATGTTCACAGACTACAATTCCCATCAGCCACTGCCAACATGGCCAATTGCCATGCTGGCAGGGGCTGATGGGAATTGTAGTCCATGAAAGGACCAAGCAGCAGGTGATGGGGAAGACTTCCACCCGACGCCCTGGAGAGCCATTTCCAGTCACAGAAGACAATATTGATCTTGATGGACTGATTCAGTAAAAGGCTGTTCCATGGTCCATTGCGCATAGAACGTTTACCTCAGGGATCTTCATGGGCTTTTTTAATAGCTCACTGGTTTGTTCAAAGCAGTGGCCTTGCAAAATGAAATGCAGAGGTTGATGTGTTTTGGCAAAATCCATGTGGGTGAAAGGGGGGGTGAGGGGGAAGGTGTTGATGGAAGTGGGTGGGAGAAGGAAGACTGACTGTGGGCGGTGGGAAGATCTCTGGGATAAAGCTGCACTCACTGGCAAATTTCTCTGCTTTGGTGGTGAAGCAAATTGAAAGTCATGCTAAAAGTGGTCTTGCTAGCCGTGGAGAGAATAGAAAGTCAAAGTGGGGCTCCAGGAAATAGGTCTGTACAAGAAATCTTGCTGCGAGGGACATTCACCCCCACCATGCAGCAAGCACATTGTGTGTAATTGGCCCCTGTGTATGTAATTTGACCTCACTAGGGAATTTGTAGGCCCATGCAGGTCTACACCCTGGACATGCATCCTTGACACAACTGACTCCGACTCTTGGTCTATCAAAGTAGTGTCAGAGAGTAGCTATGTGGGCTGCAGTAAAACAGTTAGATTTGAGTCTAGTAACATCTTAGAGACCAACAAGAGTAAATTTCATGGTATCTTGACGTCCACTGAGACTTGAAAGCTTATGCCTTGAAACTCTTCTTGATCTCTATGGTGCTACTGGGCTTGAATTTAATTGGTCGAAGTTCCCTGCTGTCTTTTCTGACTGGCAGTGGCTCTCCACGGTCTTAGGCAGAGGTCTTTCATCTCACCTACTTCTGGAACCTTTTATTTGGAGATGCTAAGAATTGAATCTGGGACTATCTGCATGCCGCTAGGGATGTTAGCCTCCAGGTGGGACCTGGGGTGCCCCTGTAATTGTATCTCATCTCCAAACTCCATAGATCAGTTCCGTTGGGGGAAATAGATGCTATGGAGGCTGGATTCTATGGCAGAGGTGTCCAACTCTGGCATTTCAGGCGTTTATGGACTACAATTCCCAGGGGCTGATGGGAATTGTAGTCCATGAACATCTGAAGCACCAGAGTTGGACACTCCTGCTCTATGGCATTATACCCCACTGAGGTTTCTGTTGTCCCATCTCCAAATCTCATCCCATCAAGTGCCAGTTCAAAGATGCTGTGTGAGTTTGCCCTGCTCCCAGGTGACCAGAGCAAGGGTTGCCAATTCTGGCATAGGAAATCCCTGCATGTTTAGGTTTGGAGAGGGGAGATTTGGTGGTGGTGGTGGGAACTCAGCATAATTGGGATACCAGAAAGTTTGATCTCTATAGCTGTCATTTCCTCTAAGGAGCTGATCTTTGTCGTCTGGAGATGGGTTCTAATTCCAGGACAACCTCAGCCCTCACCTGGAGGGTGACAACTCTGACGGGATCTTGGCATTTGTCCGTTTAGTGCTCCCTTCTTGGCAGAGTGGCATCTGAGGCTGGGTGGCAAGACCCTCACTGCTTTCTTTAGGAGGGCTTGAAAGACTCTGCCTGCCCCCCTCCCCCAAACATGTTGAGAATAATTTTCCTGTTGTTGGCCTGCCGACTATGTGTGTGCTGTCTAGCTCAGAGCCTTTTTGAGAATTTGGTTGGTGGCGGGGTTTTCAGGCTAGCTTATTTTTTTATTTAGTGAGATTAAATATATAAATGTCATTTATTTATTTATTTATTACATTTACACCCTGCCATATCTCTACGACTCAAGGCGGCTTACAGTGACCATCAATCAATACAATAAATTTACTATCAAACGTTTTAAAAGCATAAATACATAAAATTTAAAAACAAATGCACAGATGGCGTAAAAACAACATATACATATATATGCAGAACTATTTATTTCTGTAATTGGTAGCCCATTTTTCTCCTCAGTGAGCCCCTCAAAGTTGCTTGCTTTGTTCTCCCCTTCTCCATTTTATTCTCACAATGACCCTGTGAGGTCGGTTAGCCTAAGAAGGCACGACTAACCCAAGATCATCCAGCAAGCTTCCATGGCAGAGTCAAGATTCAACCCCGAGTCTCCTAGATCCACTTAGACCAACCTCCTGACTACTATTCCATGTTGTCTCTCTCTCTCTTTATGTTTAAAAGAGTTTTCTGAATTGTTTTTTAAGAGATCGTTAAATTAATTGCGTTGTTGGCTGTGTTGAGCCATTAGGGATCGATGCGGGACAAATGTTTTAAAACGAGCAAATTAATTAATGAAATATCCCTAAATAGAAATATCTTTATTACCACATTGTAACCTTGAGCATGAATGTATTTATTCAGAGGTACTGCTAATTTCAGTAATGTTCACATTCAAGTAAGGATGCTTAACACTGTAGCCTTTATTCAGAATTCTAAGCAACGATCCTATTTTGTTTTTTTGTGATCTGTTAGTGTTTTTCTGATTTCTTCCCCCAACAGAAAGTGATAATAGTTGGAAGCCTGCCTGAACTGTCTTGTAGAAGTCGGATCTTCTTCTCATGTTTATATTCCTCCAAGGAACTTGGGCATACAGGGTTCTTGCTACTTCTGTTTTATCCTCACTATAACTCTGTGAGGTCAGTTAGACAGAGAGATTTGGTTCCAAGATCACTTAGGAAGCTTCCATGAGGATTTGAACCTGGATCTCTTTGCTGTTAGGCATTCTAGCCACTGTACCACATTGGCACAGAAATATAACAGTGGTGTGGCAAAAATGCAACAGGAGAAGATTCTCTTGGTACAGCAGTGGGAGGCTTCACCTGTTGAATTTCTGCTTAGTAGGACTGCTATTGAAGATGCCGCAGCTCTGGAAGGATAAGTAGCAAGATTGCAGATTGCATCAGAACTGCAATGAGAAGTGAAGCAGGAGGTCCATCTACATAGCTGAAGTAAGCAAACCAAGCAATACACTAGCTGGGGCCTTGGAGTAAGTGAGGGGAGAAGGGAGTCAGGGACAGAAGATTTTAAACTGAAAGAAAGAAAAGCAGGCGGCACTGAGGCCCCTTCCGCACATGCAGAATAATGCACTTTCAGTCCACTTTCAATGCACTTTGCAGCTGGATTTTAGTTACTGTGCGGAATAGCAAAATCTACCTGCAAACAATCGTGAAAGTGGATTAAAAGTGCATTATTCTGCATGTGCAGAAGGGGCCTGAGGTCAAAAGGCAGAGAAGAGTGAGGACTGATTTTGCTTTGAAAAGGATGGAAGGAAATCCATCTGTGTCTCTATTTTTAAACTTAGTGTTATGCTTACTGGTATAATTCATAAGAAAGAAACTGGATGTGGCATCAGCAGGCTTTTTTGGAGCTTTCCCATCCAGTATAAAAGGGATGGGGAAGTCTGATTTTAGAAGGGGAGGGAAACATGCATGAGTAGGCAATATGAAATATTTCTTCCTGCTGGTCACTACAGACTCGTCCTTCCTGGCACTTTCTATCTCACCTGAGTTCTGGTATCAGCAGTGGGTTCATTTGAGAGAAAGGCCCGTGGGGAGATAAGCAGGGAGAGAGGAGACTTTCCCCTCTGCCATGTAGGCCTTGTTCCTTTTAAAATTAGATCCCTGTCTCTTTTATTTTGCATATGATTTTGACACACTGGCATTGAGACAAATCTACTGTCCCTATTTTGGACCTTGGTGCACGGTTAGCGAGAGACTTTGGCTCAGTGAGGACACATGTCCCTGGGCGCACACCAGCTGATCATGTGGGGGGCGGAGAATCACCCCCACACCCCTCCCCTTGGGCCTGCCCCACCAGTTTCCTTGTTTAGTTGGCGGAGCCTCCGCTGGCCAAAGGAGCAGCCTGGCTGGGCTGCCGCTGGCCACCCTTTGGTCCCGCTTAGCCAGGCTGCTCCTTCAGCCTGCGGAGCAAAGGAGCAGCCTAGCAGGGCGGGGCTGAGGGGCACCTGGTGGCAGCCCAGTCAAACTAAAGTAAGTGGGGTGCAGGGGTGGGCAGGGGTGGGGACCGCGGGGGCGGTGATGGGGTGGAGCAGGTGTTGCTCCAGACACCATTCCCCCCCACATGTCTCTGCTTTGGCTTCTTGCTCTACCTGTATTCAAACATTTGAAGACTCTGAATGACCTTGCAGAGTTGGAGAGTTCCAGAATAGTCTAGCTTAAAAGATCAACTATTGGAGCTATAAATTAGAAGCCCATTTGTGTGTCAGGAATGTAACAGTCACATCTGAGTTACAGATTCCTCTTTCTTCGTGTAAGATGCCCCATTTGGATCATGGCTTCTGTTAACAAGTTTCAGCCAGATCCAAGTTGAGACCCCACCTTTCTCACCAGTAAGGGGTCTCAGAGCAGCTTAAAAACGCCTTTCCTTCCTCTCCCCTCTTGCCTATGTGACATAGGTGGGCCGAGAGAGTTCTGAGAGAACTGTGACTAGCCCAAGATCACCCAGCAGGCTTCATGTGTAGGAGTCGGGAAACAAATCCAGTTCACCAGATAAGAGTTGGCTACTCAAGTGGACGAGTGGGGAATCAAACCCAGTTCTCCAGATTAGAGTCCACCACTCTTAACTACTACACTATGCTGTCTCTCTTGAGTTTCCCCAATGGGCCCAATAATACTCCCCTGGACTGCTGCTTTTCTCAGCACCTCTTAAATGTTAGACGATCTTTGGTCTGATCTTTCAAGGCATTTTTTTTAGGCATTTCCTAACCAAGGATATATGTTCAAGATCAGTTAACGGGTTAAAAACATGAGAACAAGTCAGCTGGATCAGACCAGAGTCCATCTAGTCCAGCACTCTGCTACTTGCATTGGCCCACTAGGTGCCTTTGGGAGCTCACATGCAGGATGTGAAAGCAATGGCCTTCTGCTGCTGCTGCTGCTCCCGAGCACCTGGTCTGCTAAGGCATTTGCAATCTCAGATCAAGGAGGATCAAGATTGGTAGCCATAAATTGACTTAGATCTCCTCCATAAATCTGTCCAAGCCCCTTTTAAAGCTATCCAGGTTAGTGGCCATCACCACCTCCTGTGGCAGCATATTCCAAACACCAATCACAGGTTGCATGAAAAAATGTTTCCTTTTATTAGTCCTAATTCTTCCCCCCAGCATTTTCAATGTATGCCCCCTGGTTCTAGTATTGTGAGAAAGAGAGAAAAATTTCTCTCTGTCAACGTTTTCTACCCCATGCATAATTTTACAGACTTCCATCATATCCCCCCTCAGACATCTCCTCTCCAAACTAAAAAGTCCCAAACGCTGCAGCCTCTCCTCATAGGGAAGGTGCTCCAGTCCCTCAATCATCCTTGTTGCCCTTCTCTGCACTTTTTCTATCTCTTCGATATCCTTTTTGAGATGTGGTGACCAGAACTGAACACAGTACTCCAAGTGCAGTCGCACCACTGCTTTATTTAAGGAGGGCATGACAATCTTTGCAGTTTTATTATCAATTCCTTTCCTAATTATCCCCAGCATAGAGTTTGCCTTTTTCACAGCTGCCATGCATTGAGTTGACATTCCCATGGAACTATCAACCAAGACGCCCAAATCCCTTTCCTGGGTTAGTTCTGCTTTAGCTATTCGGAGATTCTGAGTGTGTACTTTTGGTTTGTCATTTTAAAAACACTTTAGTGGCCTATGGGAGATTCTGATAAAAAAGAAGAAAGCATGATGAACACTCAAGTTGCTACCCCACTGCTAGACTATGTGTGCATACACACTACATTAAAACCCTGCTGCTCATTGGTAACATTCTCTCTCTCTCTGTGTGTGTGTATCTGGCAGCTACCTCTGACCATACATGCACACCCACATACACACAAAATAGCTGGTTAGCCACCCTGGTCCCATATGACCTTGATGTGGCTTAAAGAGAACCAACAAGAATGACTAACAAATGCATTTTAAGTGGTGTATGGGAGGAGATAGGTCTTGGTCGTACATAAATTGTGTCACATGTTTTAAAAATCATTTGAACTATTGGTTCTGGTGGGTTTTCCGGGCTGTGTGGCCGTGGCCTGGTGGATCTTGTTCCTAATGTTTCACCGGCTTCTGTTGCTGGCAGCTTCAAAGGTGTATCACAGAGGGAAGTCTGTCACATACTGTGTCCTAGGACACAGTGATACACTGTGATACACCCCTGAAGATGCCAGCCACAGATGCAGGCGAAACGTTAGGAACAAGATCCACTAAGCCATGGCCACACAGCCTGGAAAACCCACCAGAACCAGTTGAATCCGGCCGTGAAAGCCTTCGACAATACATTTGAACAATGATTGCTAA
Organism: Sphaerodactylus townsendi; assembly: GCF_021028975.2. NCBI lineage: Eukaryota > Metazoa > Chordata > Lepidosauria > Squamata > Sphaerodactylidae > Sphaerodactylus > Sphaerodactylus townsendi. The sequence goes on along the minus strand of NC_059427.1, from coordinate 156,697,242 downwards.
CTCTGACTTGGGAGGTTTCTGGAGAGGTGAGGCTGGTGCCTGGGGAGGGGGGATTCTGGAATGGGGAAGGAACTCACGGGGGACATAAGGGGAACTGACCTTTGTACTCTGGAGATAAATTGTAATTCTGGGAGTACTCCAGGCCCCACCTGGAGATTGGTAACTCTGCCTTTAACTCTTTACCCTTCTCCTATTTTGCCCCATTTTAGCCAGTGCACCACCCCTCCTCAGTGACCGCCCTCTCCCTTCTTATCACATGGCATGCTTTATGGGCAGACCTTGAGACAGTTGAAGGCTTTGGTTGTCATAGTAGGGGACTCTGAAGCCATCAACTATCCCTGTCTGCTTGTCACCAAAATTACTTTCCAAGGCTCTGAATTCGCTGGACCCGATAGGCACCTCACTCCTACCCTCAGCATGCAAAATGTATTATCGTTTTTGACAGCAAAGTTGACTGCACCACACCACAGACAGTCCGGGCCTGGTGCGCTTCTATCACAAGAGCACATATTTTTCTAATCTCACAGATCTTTCAAATCCTGGACACTGGATGCTCAAGTCAAAGTTGCTTCTCTTGCTGCCCAGGTTGCACAACCTCTCATCCAATAGGTACTCTAAACACTTCCACATCTGGTTGAGATGCAGGAGCGAGGCTGGGGCAGACGAGGGGGAACATTTCGAAGGGCTCTGATCCTAGAATTGGGTAAGCCACGAAATTAGCTTTTTAAAGAGTTGGATCTTAGTGGTATGAGCAGGGGCATACCACCGAGGGGACATATGGGGTCAAATGCCCCTGGGCTGTGGTCATTTAGTCATGTGGGGGTTGGAAAATTGCCCCCACACCCCTCCTCCTCCCCCCGGGACCATACACTGACTTCGATATTTGAAGTCAGATTTGTGAGTTGGGGCATGTTCTATAATGTGATGGTGACTTTGAGATGACCTGGTGCAAAAAAAGTTGTTTGGTCGTGGTGGGGGAGGGCAGCCACCCATACGGAAAACTCAGATGTTGCACCAGGCTGCATTTTCCCTAGATACGCCTCTAGGTATGAGTGGGGCTCGGTGGCTGCCTGCTCTGACCTGGATAGCCCAGGCTTACCCGATCTCGTCTGATCTCAGAAGCTAAGCAAGGTTGGCCTTGTTTAGTACTTGGATGGGAGACCACTAAAGAAGTCCCTACACAGAGGAAGGCAATGGCAAACCACCTCTGAGACTCCTCTCTTGCTTTGAAAACCCCATGGGGCATTGCCATAAGTCAATGGCTTTCAAGGCATGCATTTCGGACACATCCCCTTTGTGCTCTCCACTGCTTTTCCTGGTCCTGTCTCTGTGCCATGATTTCCTTCTATGCCCCTGCAACGCCCCTCCCCTCCACTGCCTCATTCTTTTAGATCACTTCTTTTAATTTGCTCCTCCAGTTCCTCTTTGCTGCCTCATGAAGCTCTTGGCACACCTTCCCTCCCTCCCTTCACATCCATCTTCAATCTGCTATAGTATCCAATGCTCTGTTAACACCTTTGTAATAATACTCTTTCTTGAATTCCTCCGTGCTGGCCCTCCAGATATTATGGACTACAGTTCCCATCATCCCTTGCCAGCATGATGATGGCAGGGGATGATGGGAGCTGTAGTCCATAACATCTGGAGGACTGCGAGTTTGATACCTGTGGTCTTGAGGAATTCTGGATTACAACTCCCTTACCAGTGCCACCATAGTTTGAAAAGTCATGCTTCTAAAGCTCTGGGTTTAAAAAAAAATCTTTATTCATCAAATTGAAGTTCAATAAAATACAAACAATAGTGCAACCATGTCAGCCCTATGGGGGATAAAAAAGAAAGTATGAGAGAAAGAGAGAGAAAAGATAGAAAAGGGAAAGGAAAAAATAAATAAAAACGATACTTTGATGAGGAGAAATTGTGAAGAGTGAAAGAGAAAAAAAGAGACAAAATTAGAAAAACTTTGTACATCGTAAATGCTTGTCCAAGGTTATAAAACAATACATCTAACAATAGCAAGGGGAAAAAAAGAGAAGTTCAATTTCGGAATCACTTCATAACCTGTTACAATAATATATATAATTTTTGTACAAAAACAAGCTTGATGGCAGATCTATATTATCTGTGTTTTGTCTGTATCTTAATAATAAAAAGTTCACTAATCATTCCTTGGAATCAAACATTCGCATACATTATATTTCTTGGCTATATATTCTAACCAGGGTTTCCAAATAATATTATAGGCTTCTAAAGAGTCTTTCTTTAAGTATTGAGTTAGTCTATCCGCCGTGGTAAACTCTTGGACTTTATGGGCTCTGTTTTATGCATACGGTACACAGAAATGCCTATACAACGTGTCACCAACGTGCGTGGCCAGTGGTGGGATTCTAAGGATTTAACCACTGGTTCTGGTGGTGGAATTCAAATAATTTAACAACTGGTTGTTTACAAGCACCATTTTAACAACTGGTTCTGCTGAAGTGGTGCGAACCGGCTGAATCCCACCACTGTGCACGGCTAGCGAACACATTTCCAGCTCATGCGAAGAGTCAGCTCCCTGGAACGCGCTTCTGGAAAACATCAGGCCTAGCAGATGCTGTGTGTTTCTTGGCCACTGCCTTTCTTGGGCCAATAGATGGCGCCGTCTGCACAAGACAGCTGTTAGCAGCTGGGGAAAGTGGGGGAAGTGATCTCTGCTGGAAGAAAATCTTAACCCTTTCTGTTTCTTGGCAGCTGGAACAGGCAGGGAGGAGGAAACAACACAGCTTGGCAGGGACTAGAGAACTAGGCTTGCCAACAGCCTGGAGAAAATAATACCTTGGCCCTTTAGGGGATATGTACCAGGTGAAACTGTTAGGGATGCCAACCTCCAGGTGGGACCTGGACATTCTCCTGACCTTCCCAGACTCCATCCCCAAATCTCTAGGAATTTCCCAACCTGGAACTGCAACCCTTCACCCACCCCACCTCTGCTGGTGGCCAGAGAGGACGTAGCAACTCTAGATACTATTTACCTTCATACCAGGAAAAGTGTCACCAGCTCACTTTCACACATTTAGCCTCTGAAAAGCAGAACATTTTTTCCTCCAGGTTGTTGGCAACCTTAAGCTTAACTTTGTCTCAGATAAAGATGTTAGTACGACAGGGGTGTACTGCCCAGGGGAGATATGGGGTCAAATATACCCAGGCAGTGGCCATTTAGTCATGTGGGGGTGGAAAATCACCCCCTTACCCCTCCTCCTTCCTCCCGGATCTATACACTGATCTGGTGCAAAAAAAGTTGTTTGGTCGTTTTGGGGGAGAGTGGCTGCCATATTGGGGGGGGGGGGGGGGGCCATCGAAAAACCCCACCGCTGCATTTTCCTAGGGCATGGCCGCCTAGTAATCGGCCAGTTGTGGCAGCCACTGATCCCCTCCCAAGCCCTGCCCCCAGCTTCCATGCTTATAAAGGCATGCTCCAAGGCGAGGCCGGGATGGCAGACTCCTCGGCCTCCATTGCCACTCCTAAGCCCTCCCACCCCCACTCAGCTGGGCTCAGCCCGGTAGCTGGCAGTTCCTTCCTGCCCTCTCCTTCCTGGGCAGAGGCTCTGCCGAGGCAGAGGGAAATGGAGCCCAGTGCAAAATCTGAGTTTTGCTCTCACGGGCGATGCACCGGCTGATGATGCTGGAATCCAGCTTCCCAATACAGCATCACTTTCAATACAGTTTAATGTTGTGGTGATGCCCAAATTGACTAGTTCTTTTAAAATCCATCATACCGGTGGAGAAACTAGAGAGCCCAAATTTTTTTTAAAATCCACCTGTTAAAGTGGGTTGAAGATGATCTAGTCCTCTAGTTAAACAACATTGAAAGTGATGCTGTTTTGGAGTGGATTATCCCCCACCGTGAAACAGAGCCAAAACTCCCCACATCATCTGTGGTGCTGCTGGTCTCAAATGTAGCCTATCTAGGATAGGTCTTATGCATATAGCTAAAGCGGGGTACAAAAATCTGTATAAAAGTGGGGAGGCTATGTGGGGCTATATCCACCCTACTTTTTGGCCACTTCAGCCATTAGCGTTGCCCCATCCTTCTGTAAGCTCCAAATCTTTCTTTTACAGGAGCCCCAAATCTTGGTATGTTCAATTTTTAAGGCACATTATTCTTCACATTATTCATTAAAAACAACAACTAATCACTTCAGTAAGGATTACCGTTCCACCAAAGGAAGAGAGTATGACTGCCTGGCAAAAGTAACTAATATTGTGAACAGAAGACCAGTACATGAATTCAGAGAAAAATGGGAGTACTACTCTGAGTATTATAAAATGTAAAGTTCCATCCAAGCTTAAAAGTCGTTATTATGACTTCAAAGTACAGTGCATAAATTTAAGCATGTCTTATAAAAAATATGTACAGGTAGGGATAATTTCAAATTTAGCAATTATGTGATTGCAGAAAATATTGGATAAATTCAAGATTAAAAAAAAAATCTTAGACTGTATTTTTAAAAAATGTTTACAACTGCTTCAGGGATTTGGGGGCTAGAATGTCAGTCAACACTGTGGGTAGCTGATTTCTGCTTAAATGTGAAGAGCAATTTTTTAATCCCCCAGCATTTAGTCTCAGAGTAGAGAGGTATATTTTTGACTGAGAGCTGGGGGAAGCCTTCTAGACTGCCCCAGAAATCTGCCCCTCTACTACATTTAAAACCAAAATTATCTTATCTATCCACACATCTATCCACATATCCACACATGAAGATGTGTAAGTACACCCTTATTTTGACAGGATCACCTGTTAGATAAAGGCTGATTATACACTGGCACTCTGCCCCACAGTGAGGCTGCATTTCCTGAGGAGCAGAGATTTCATTGCAGACGAGCTGCGTGTTACGGCATGGCTGATTTCAGAAGCCGTGTGGTTAGCAAAAGCGGGGAACCCCAGTATTTTTCCACCAAACTGGGGTTTCCTCCCCACTCCTTTCTAGTGGATTTCTAGTGGATCGAAGGCTGGCTTTTGTGAAAAAGACAAAAGATATTGCTGTAACCAGGAAACAGTGGTGAAGCGCCAACGGGGACATCCTGGGCAGCTTGTCCGAGACTGCCTGCCAGATCACGATAGAGCAAAATGCCCCTAGCGCAAAGGCAGGAAACCAGTGATGGGATCAAAATTTTAATAACTTGGAGTTCGATGGTGGTGGGATTCAAACAGTGGAAGCCGCCACTTTGCCGCACCTCCAGTCCCTGTCGGGCAGGGGAGGTTGCTTTAGTAACCCCTTCTTGGCACTCAGAAAAAATTAGTAACCACTTCTAGAGAAGTGGTGAGAACTGGATCCCACCCGAAATTGCCTAGAGCAAACTGAGCCGGGGACAAAGCCTGAGTTTAGGCTGACCTGGCATATGGGCAGCCACCCTCCCCCACCATGACCAAACAATGATTTTTTGTACCAGCTCACAAAACACCTCCCACTCCCAGCAAAACATACATGGCTCTCCTCCCCACCAACTCTTTTTCCTAATTTCCTAATCCTCAACAACCCTGAGGTGGTTTGTTAGCCCCTGAAACAACTCAAGCCAGTGCAAGTGGGTATTAAGCATGTAAATCTCTCACAAATCACCCCAACATTTACCAAACAAATGTCAGCATCATCTCTGAAACACCTCTATTGGAATCCACCCTCAAACAGCATCACTTTCAGTGGTGTTTAAACTGGGAGCTCAGATTCTTCTTTTTAAAGTCCACCCTAAAGGAATCTGGGGTCCCCGGTTAAAACAAAATTGAAAGTGATGCTGTTGTAATGAAACAGCACATCACTTTTGAGGGTTGGAAGTCAAATGAAACAAATAGCTGATTCAGATGGAATCTGGGCAAATTTAGACTTTTGATAGGACAAAAATTGTCGATTATGTCCTGCCAAATATGAACAACTTAGCGAATGCAAAAGGTATTTGGGTTTTGAGTATTTTTTGGTGTTTTAGGTCCTGCAAAGAAGGGCTCATTTTAAAACTAAGCCATGATTTGGAGCATCATCCAGAACTGCCCTGATGATACCACACACCAGTTTGGCGATGTTTTGGATCAGGGGGAGCATAAAGTTATGGACACCCAAATGGAATGCCCCCATCCCCATTGTGGGGATGGGAGCTAACAGATAGGGGGCTACCCATTTGAGGGACCACAACTTTGGTCTGAACATAACTTCACCAAACTTGGGTGCTTATCCTGGGAGTAATAGTTAACAGATACCCTGAAAATTTGGTGTCACTAGCTTTAAAAATACAACCCTTCCAGGCACCCCAAAATTTGGCCAAGATTCTTTGTTTGCAGTGACTTTGCTCCATTGTAGCTAATGAGGAATTTCTGAGGCAGACTGCACATTTTGAAGATAGAGCCAGACTTTCAAGGTGGCTCAATAGGCCTTGAGTAATAGAATCAAGCTTGGTGAGCTTTGCTTCTGGAGGGAGTTGAGAGAGTTCTGAGAGAATTTAGCCCATAGGCTTTCACTTATGCAGGAACAGGAAACAAGAAAATAAGTCTTTTGGGGGGGGGGCACATAAGTGAACCCCCCAGAAGCAAAGGTCTCTAAACCTGGATGCTATTACCAGGGAGGGCCCTCCTGGAGCCACCCTGAAAGTCTGGTGCCTCTATCTTCAAAAATGTGCAGCCTGCCCACCACCACACACTCAGAAATTCCCATTGGCTACAATGGAGCAAAGTCTTTTCTGAAACAAAAGAATCTTGGCTGAATTTCTTGCAGGGTGCCTGGAAGGGTGTATTTTTTAAAGCTAGTGACACCAAATTTTCAGGAGTATCATCTATTAACTATTCTTATGATGATGCCACCCAAAGTTTGGTGAAGTTATGTTCAGAGGGACCAAAGTTATGGTCCCTCAAATGGAGTATCTCAGGTTAGCTCCCATTGAAAACAATGGGGATGGGGTCACCCTCTTTGAAGTCCATAACTGCTGCCCTGAACCAAGCATCACACCAAATGTGGGTGTTATCTGTGCCGCTAGCCTTAAAGTGCGCCCCTGCAGGCCAGGCACATTGTGAAAAAACACTTTAAACATTTAAAAGCACCAGAAACGACCTAAAGATGTTGGCGCCCCACGTGACCAAATGGGGGCGCCCAGGGCCTAGGGTACCCCACTGTCCCTAGGCAGGAACGCCACTGATCCCACCTCTTGAAACCCTTCTGCAGGGGCAGGCTCCGTGGGGGGCAGAGGGAGGAACTGGCCTGCTTGGTGCCACCGGCTCTCATGCCATGGGCGAGGAGCGAAGCAGGAGAACCTCTGCACCATGGAGGGAGGCGGCAGCCTCCTTCCGTGGGAGCAGAGGGGAGATAAATGGTGCCCTGCTTGGTGGCATACGACAAGCGCCAAAGCGGGGAACTTCTGCCCTACGGAGGAGGCAGCTGCCTCCTCCATAGGGTAGAGGGGAGAATGGAAGTGCCCTGCTTTGTGCCTCCGGCTCTCACTCTGTGGGAGCCGGCAGCATTTAGCAGGGAAATCCCCCTCTGCCCCACCAGAGCGTGGTGTCCCATGGGACAGAGGGGAAAATGGATGGCGGCCTCCACATTTCTGCACCCCTATGGGTGCCACAGCCACCCCTACTCACCATCATACAGGATAAGGTAAGGAGTGGTGGTGGTCTTGGCAGGCCGGCCGCAGGGCGGGGGGGTGAAGTGGCGCGGAGGCTGTCCTGGACACAGCTTTGCCCAGCTACGCCTCTGCCAGGAAATATTGATATAACACTGTAAAATCGATATAAAATTTTAAATGGGTTAAAAAACAAAGCTGGCAATCTTGCAAGGACCGTGAGCGGCCCAGAAGTGGGGGCAAGCAAGCTGCGCAGCTGGCAGTGGGGCCCCTCCTTATGCATAAATAGAGAAACACAAGGAGACCCAATTGTGACCCCACTGTGCTGCCAAGAGCCCTGAGGAAAGTGCTCCGTGCAAAATGGGCCCAGGAGTTCTTTCCCACCCGAGTATAATGCTGAAACCTCTGGTTTGGAGTGAGTGTGCCATAAATAGGGTGTCACCACCAAAAAGATCCTCCCCAGATGGTAACAGCCTGATTTCTAAACCCAAAGGCACCTCTGAAGTAGATCTTATAAGAAGACAGCCATTCGTATTGGAACAGGCAGTATAGAATGTGGAGGAGAAATAATTGCTCATGCTTATTGCAGTTCACCTCTTACACTTCTACTGTTGATGTTCAGTGCATGTGTATTGATTTGAAAAGCCATGAGTCATGCACATAATTGTTGCATCAATAGTGTATGATAATGCCCTGGCACTACCAAGTTGACAGCACAACCCTTCCTACCATACTGGTCCACTTTCTTGCTTGGGGAGCGGGACCAACCCTGCCCAGAAGACAAAGATGGCTGGCTTCCTCAAATCAAACTGAAAAATGACAGTCAATATGTTACTCTGCATTTGAAGCCGGCATGGTGTAGTGAGTGAGCGCAGGTGGATTCTAATCTGGAGAACCGGGTTTGATTCCCCACTCCTCCACCTGAGTGGCAGAGGCTTATCTGGTGAACCAGATGTGTTTCCGCCTCCTCGTTCCTGCTGGGTGACCTTGGGCTGGTCACAGTTCTTTGGAACTCTCTCAGCCCCCGACCTCACAAGGCGTCGGTTGTGGGGAGAGGAAGGGAAAGGAGCTTGTAGGCCACCTTGAGTCTCCTTACAGGAGAGAAAGGTGGGGTATAAATCCAAACTCCTCCTCCTCCTTCTTCCAACACTAGGCACCGGTACCTCCTCCTAAAGAACTATAAATCCCTCTGCTGTTTTTGAACCCCAGTACAGCTGTCAGTCTTATATTGTGTCTCTAGATTACGTGGGCACCCACGGTCATGTAAAGACACAGCAGGTTTCCCTTCTGGAGCAAAACACATCTCTGCATTAGGCGCAACCAAATTATCTCATCACACTCTCTATAGAAATGCAAACGTTCATGACTCATGGTTGTTCCAATCAATAGACATGCCACCACTGCTTAAAGGAATCTAGGCCAGATCAGTAAATCATGCAAAGGCATAACAGGCAATCCCTTGTATGGGTAAGGATTTGGCGTTCCCATGTGCCAGACGGACCCACCCAGTGGTGGGATCCAAAAATTTTAATAACAGGTTCCGACGGTGGTGGGATTCAAACAGTGGCACCATGCACACCCGCACCTCTAGTCCCTTTTGGGCCGAGGAGGGTTGCTTTTTAGTAACCTTCTCCGGCCTCAAGAAAACATTAGTAACCACTTCTAGAGAAGTGGTGAGAACTGGTTGGATCCCACCTCTGGACCCACCCAATGTGTGGCTGTGGGGAGTAGAATAGTGGCTGGGGATAGTGTTGAAGAGCTTTTCTCCCAAAGAGGCTTCGATTGCTGGGTGTGGAGAGATAGAAATCACTTCTCCCCAGTTAGCCCATTCCCTAAACAGACTTATGCCATGTATTTTGCATGCGTAAGTCTGTGGCACTGAAAGCACTGGGCTGAAATGCCACTGGAAGCTGACTAAAGTTGGCTCCTCCCCTGGGAACACCCCTGGAACACCTCCTGGGATGCCAGCCCAGGCCTGAACAGCAACCAGCCTGACTTCTGGGTTCAGGTTCTGCCATGCTGCTCCGCTCCCTTGTGCCGGCCTAAGTGCCTGTGCACCAGCACCCATGTCAATTTGCACGGTGCAATGAGTGCAACTGCCCTCCCGGGATTGCAGTTTGTTGTTTTAAAACATTAACACGATGTTTTAAGGGTACGTTGTTTGGAAACTAGATTGGTTAGATTAGTCTTACTGCACTTTGTTCAAAGTGAGACAGAAATGTAACCAGCCTGAAACCCAATCTGTGTTTGGGATCAATGTGCCCCATTGCCACATGGGGGCAAAGTCACAGATGGGAATCAAGTCACAAGCTGAGTTCTGTTACAAAATGGGAATGCCACCAGGTACACTGTCCTTGAAGGAACAGCCGTCAAGATATGTGATCAACACACACAAAACCAAGCTAGCAAAGCGAGAACTTGGCCATCTCAACAGGAACTGCGCTCAACCTAGATCACTCCATCATAACCATTATAATTATTGCATTTATCCAGGGCAGCGTACATGGGGATGGGGTTCCCAGGAAACCTTTGATCCAGACACTAACTCAACCTTGATCTCCTTAGCTTCAGCAAGGCTGCAGCAATGTGTACTTATTCATACTACCAAGTTTGAGATATCAATCAGCCCTTAACACAGTCTTTTGTATCCCCAGTCATAATGCTAAACATTTATTTTTTATACGTACAGACGGGACACAGTTCTTACCACGGTCAGTGACAGAATTGAATTGCAAAGTTGTGTGCCAGTTGTTCTGGATTCTGCCATTCATTCAGACAATTGTTCCTCGTTTTTCTCCATAGTGGGGATCCAAAGTAGCTTACAGCATCGTTCTCCCCTCCTCTGTTTTATTCTCTTAACAACAGCCCTGCGAGGTAGGAGAGGGAGAGGGAGACCCAACATCACCAGTGAGCTTCTGTGGCAGAGTGAAGACTCAAACCTGGCTCTCCCAGATTCTAATCCAACACTCTAACCACTACACCACATTGGTATCATAAATGCTTATGGGTATTTCTCAAAAGCCAAGGCCAGCTTGCTTGCCAGATCTTAGAAGCCAATCAGGGACAGCCCTGGTTGGTTGGTTGCATGGGAGACCACCAAGGAAAGCTAGGGTTGCTATGCAGAGGAAGGCAATGGCAAACCACCTCTCTTTGTCTCTTGCCTTGAGAACCCTATGGGTTGCTATAAGCTGACTGTGTCCTAATAGCAAAATTTTTGTTCTCATAAAACACACTGGTGCTTATGAACACCTCTGTTGACCTATTGCTTTTGAGTTTTCAAAATTCTTCGCATTGTTTATCTCAACTACCATCACCACAACCCTGTGAGGTAGTCAGTCTTTTAAAATCTCTCCCTCCCCTCCCCCCCATGTTGGGAAACCCTCGTTCCAATCAAGCCCACTTCAGGTAGCGCCAAGGACTGATCTATACACCAGTCGGTGTCTCCATGTTTCTCTATTGCTGTATCCGGATCTCTCAGGACGCCGTATTGATTTTTGGAAAGAACTCATTTATAACCATTGGGTAGTTGAACTTTCACCCCTGTCATTTCCTCCCAATGTTTCTGGGAATTGCTAGAGAGAGAGCTTTGGGGCTTATTTAAAAAGAGGCCAGGGCACGCAGGCGGTTTAACAGACATTTGCCTTCCTGCTGAGAAACTGCGCCAATTTACCAAAGGTGGCACCAGTCACAGGTGATTCCTTGTATTGAGCGAACGTTGCAGGGAGGGAATGGTTTCAGGCAGTTAACTTGCCTGCTTTAGTTTATTTAAGCCATGGATGAGTTTGGTCCCTGCCAAAGATTTGTCACAGTCTCTAGGTCATCTTGCCAGCGGAGAGCTTAAAACCCTGCATAAAAGCTCCAAAATCAAACAGCGTGTGAGAAAATAAAATGACTGCAAGATGCTTTGGCAAGGATAGGTAAATATGAAATGTATGAAGAGGGTGTCTGTCCTATGGTTACTGCACTGGATAGAGACGTGTACAATGGTCAAGCCGTAGTCCAAGAAACCATTCCAAGGAAGGTTAGACAGGCATTTCTCTGAAAAACCAGTGCTGAATATGCTGTACTCTGATCCACCAGCTGTGTTCTGGTTTTATGATTCTGTCTGTTGATGTAGGAACAGGGCCCAAATACCATTTCTCTAGGCTCAGTACAAAAATCCGTATAAAAGTAGGGTATACTCTGTGTCTTTATCTGCTGAGATGGAACTCGGTTAAAGGCCTTTCCAACTATCACAACCATGCATACCAGGAACCAGTCAGCAGGAGCATATACTGCTTGTGATATTCCCAATATGTGTAGTCACCATGCTGTGGGAAAGGAGCGTCAGTGCGGTATAGAGGTTAAGAGTGTCAGATTACTATCTGGGAGGCCAGGGTTTGAATCCCTACTTGCGCCATGGAAGTTCACTGGGTGACAGAGGCATATCAGGGGGAAATGGTGCATGGGGACAACACCTGTCCCGGGCGCCCCCCTGCAGCCCAATGCTTGGGGAGGCTCGAGGGCAGCTCGGATGGGCACCGCAGTGGCAGGCCGGCTCCTGGGCCGGCTTGCTGCCATGGCGCCCGTTGGAACCACCCCGGCCTCCCTGCAGGCCACCTCCTGCCCTCCTCAGGCCCTTGAGGCCTAGGAGCCGGCCTGCTTCCAAGCCGGGTTGGCACAGGGGAGGGGGGGCGATTTTGCACCCACCACCGTTGCACCCGGGAACATTTGATTGCCCCTGTCCCCATTGCAGATACACCACTGCTGGTGACCTTGGACCAGTCACACTATCTCAGCCTAACCTATCTCACAGAGTTGTTGTGAGGATAAAATGGCAGAAAGGGAAACAACAGAAGCCGCCTTTGATCCCCGTCAGGGAGAAATGCGGGGTACAAATGAATTAAATCAATGCAAATAAGATATTTCTATTCTGTGCATGCTTTCAGTCGCAACACATTGTATACAGAAGCCTCATTCAGCATGTACTGAAGCAGAACGTTCGTATGTTATCTATTCAGACAACATGGCAACTGTGCAAAGCAGGAGGACTGCACTTCTGTTACCCAAGGTAATTTAAACCGGAGATGTCAGGGACTGAACCAGTGGCTTTCCGCTGCACGCAACACATCTGCTCTACCACTCAGCTATTCCGCTGGCAGATGTGCTTCTGCTCATGAGGCCTGTCATTATCTTGGGATAGCAGAAGCCAAGAGGAGCTGCTCTTAGGAGGCCAGGAGGGTATCTGCAGCTTCAAAATATTTGAGTCTGGGAGTGAATCGCTGCTCTGATCTTTGGAAACACCTACTTACTGTTAGCGTCTCACATACGAGGGGCATACGCTGGGGGTGGTGGCAGAATGGAGATGGAGTCTGTTACAACAGAACCGATAAGGACCTGAGTGTTGACAGAAGCAATAATGAGATCCGTCCACTTCTGCTCATTATCAGCTCCGGGATGTGGAGGAACGGAACGATTCTGGAATGCAAGGGAGAGAAGGCAGAGCACATTTTCATCCGTGTGTTTTCATTCTCCGGATTCTCTCCTTCTGAGTGATGTATCCTGTTGTCTTGGAGGGGTAGCTCCATCATTTTAGCCTGCTGGCTACATTCCTTCCCATGTAAACAACCATCACCCAGCTCAGGCGATATTTTTTTCACCTTATGCAAAAGTGTTTCTGGCCCCCAAAGCTTTGTAGGAGAAACTGATGTACACGTGAAAATTGGCAACCATCTATCGGCAATGCCTGGAAACTTTTCGGGTCGGGTCATGGTGACATCACAGCATGCAATACCTCAATGTCACATCCTGGTAGGCAACAGGAAGTGATGTCATAGCATCATGGACACCACCTTCCCCCTTCATTTTGTTCCCATTGTTCCTCAGTCCAGAAGTAGAAAGTCTCCCACCAAAGTGGATACCTGCTGGCACCCCTAGTACATGTGTTATTCCCTTGTGGGGCAAATAGTCTTCTAGCTGGGGCTGTCAGGAAAATGGTTCAGGGGCAAAGTCTGTGTCCCTTCTTTTTACATGTCATGATCCCTACCTGAATGGGGCCTTTACACACCTGGGAAGAGTTCCCAGAGCACATCTGGGGCTGGACTGGGAGATGTACTTTGGAAAACTCTGATGGGTAGATAGCTCCGATGCCTGATCCTGTACTCAGCCATGCAAGGAAGTGCTGACATAGAATCAGGTGCAGCGGCTGGTTTAGTGTTTCCAGTCGGAGTGCTGATAACAAAACCATTGCCTCGTGTTGTAGGAAAGAAATCAGTAGAATGAGGAGTGCCCACACTTCTGATCGCTGAGGTACTTTTAAATTCTTGAATTAAAATTGGAGAATGCATTTACATTAGAAAAGGTTTGTGTTGAGGACATAAATATAAAAAATTACATTCAGTGGAGCCCACTATCCACGTTCCTGCTTCAGCCTCTGCTTGGGAGGTTTCTCCTCTTTAGAAGAGCAGAATCACGCTGAGATGTCTTGGACACGTTCCTTTGAGAGTGGATAATTCTGTTGTGCCACTGCATGGGAAATTAATTACCCAAGAATGCTTGATGCAGAGATGAGACAGAACTATCCATCCCCAGTGGGGCACAATTAGAAGGTTACATGGCCAGAGCGTACACAGTGGTCAGCTTCCTTTACTTTAATTCGTGTATTTTCAGAACACACACATTACATGTAAACGTAAGTGATGAAACCACAATGTTTGTTTTTTTAAATGAGGCTGAGTCACCCTTGAGCTGGGTACCTGAACCCGACTTCTGTTAGGATCGAACTCAGGTCATGAACAGAGCTTTGACTGCAATACTGCAGCTTACCACTACACCATGGGGCTAATTTAGTGTTGCAAAATATGTATTTTCCCTGTCCAACAACAAAGGATAATTTTTTTTTTAGCAGTGGGGGATAGAATCCTAGAGTTGGAAGAGACCACAGGGGCCATTAAGTCCAATCCTCTGCAATGCAGGAACACACAATCAAAGCACTCCCGATATATGTTCATCCAACCTCTGTTTAAAAACCACCAAATAAGGAGACTCCACCACACTCCAAGGCAGTAAATCCCACTGTCGAACAGCCCTGACGGTCAGGAAGTTCTTCCTAATGTTTAGGTGAAATCTCTTTTAAAATGGACTAAAGAGCAAAACGATTACGTGCCCCACTGGTTTTTGTTAGAGCTACTTTTCACCGAAGGGTGGACTGGAAGTTAAAATGGCATGGAGTAAACTGAGCAGAGCATACCTTGTGCCATTACAAGCCAATCAGCTCTGTGCAGCCCTGATACTCAGGAGCAACAATCGTCTCCTTCTGCAAACTGGTGGCAACATTCAAGGGGGCAATGAAGGGTTAGTAAGGGGAGAGCTGCTGGTCTTTGCTGCTGACATACGATAGGTTAATTGACCAGGTTGTAAATGGAATGCAAATGCAATCCAAATTTTGCAAATCGTATTGACTCAGCCTTCCATTGTTTTGAAGGTCGGTAAAATGAGTACTCATCTTGCTGGAGGTTAAATGTAGATGACTGAGGAAGCCAATAGCAAACCACCCTATAAACACTGTATTGTCGAAGGCTTTCACGGCCGGAATCACTAGGGTGTTGTGGGTTTTCCGAGTTGTATGGCCGTGTTCCAGTAGCATTCTCTCCTGATGTTTTGCAGGTGAAACGACAGGAGAGAATGCTACTGGAACACGGCCATACCACCCAGAATACCCACAACACCCTATAAACATTGTCTGTGTAGTAAGTGTTGTGATGGGTCACTAATAACTTAGTGCTTATACAGGAGACTACTTTTACCTTTTTCTTTTACTCGTAAAAAGAAATACCCCCATGCCAGGGAATTGGGCTTAGAACCCAAGCAACCCACAGTTTCTTGTTAAGGAATAGGACTTGGACCCTGGCAAAAGATGGGAGAGCATCAACTGTCTGGAAAGATGCAGAATCTGCCAACTAGATAACACCAGATAATCCCCTGTCATGCACTCACATTGGTCTACAGCCCCAATGTTGGCCGTGTTTAATGAAACCGTGGATTTCAAGAGGATGTGAAGTATGATTCAGGCTGCTTCCAGTGCTGCTGTGAAGTGGAATAACCGTGTTAAATGAATAAGAAACATATAAGCAATTCATGTAGTCTGAAGATCAGTTGTAATGGAGCCTGAATTGGTTTAGGGACGGGGGTCTTCAATGGGGTATAAATGCCATAGACTCCACCTTCCACAGCAGTCAGTTTCTTTGGACAAATCAGGAGGTCAGCCTGTAATCCCAGGAAGCTCTCCAGTCCCCCCCTGGAGGTTGGCACTCAATCCAGTTCACTCTGTTACCCAGTTCTAAGTGTATGGAATGGCACTATGCAAACACTGATATAAACTTTCCTGGTTTTCATTCATATTATTTTAAATTACTTATGCCTAATAAAGGTTTTGTTGTTGTATTATTTTAAATTACGCTACAAATTCATGGATCCTAACTTCGTCTCAACCAGATCCACCTACACGCAATATTTCTACGTGACCCATTCCTTCGCGCTGTTATTATAGCTTGGAAACTGCATCCCCCAGATATCTCAGCAAGTTTGCCCTCCCGATGGACACTGGGAATTGTAGTAAGAAGGAGGAAGGCGTGCTTAAACGACAAAGGTAGTTCCGGGAAGTCAAAGACTACACTCCCCAGAAGTCAGAAGGGGAAATGCATCCGGAAGGTCGGCTGCAGCGTGGATTGCAGGTAATGTGCATGAATCGGATGGTCAGACAATGGGGGCCGGGGCTGGGGTGTTTCGGAAGGACAACGAAGGGTTGCAATAGGAAGTCTTAATTTTCTATGTTTGTGTTTTAGTCTGCGTGCATTTGTTTCAAGGCTAGGCAGACTTTCCCACCCCTTGCCCTCCCCGGGTAAGATCAGAAACTACCCTGAGTGTAAGTGAAGCGTAACTGACTGCGTTGCAACAAAACTCCATCGTGTTTCTTGGGTCACAAAGACCTTCCTCCCCGTTGCTCCCTAGCATTTAGAGGTTTACTGCCTCTGAACGTGGAGGCTCCATTTTTAAGGTTGCCAACTTTGGGTTGGGAAATTCCCTGGAGATTTGGGGCGGGGGAGCCTAGGGAAGGGGGGTTTAGGGAATGTGGAGGACTTCAATGGGATATAATGCCTTAGAGTCCCTTTCCAGATTGGCCATTTTCTCTAGGTGAACTGATCTCTGTCGCCTGGAGATGAGTTGCAATAGCAGAAGATCTGCAGCCACTGCCTGGAAATTGGTCACCCTATCCATTCAGCCAGTATGGCTAATGGCTATTGATGTAGCTGTGTGTGCTGTCAAGTCGCACCTGAGTTGTGGTGACCCTGAAGGGCTTTTCAAGGCAAGAGATTTTCAGAGGTGCTTTGCCATTGCTTGCCTCTGTGTTTGAAAGAACTGTGAATGGCCCAAGGATTTTCTTCTGAGTACAAATTTCAGAGGGATAGCTATGTTTATTAAAGCAAAACAAAAAAGCTCTTATTTATTTATTTCCATACGATCACAGGTTTGGTGACCCGTAGGGTTTTTAAGGCAAGAGACATTCAGACGCTGCCTGCCTCCATGTCACAGCTCTTGTTTTCCTCGGAGGTCTCCCATCCAAGTCCTGACCAGGGCCAACCCTGTTTAGCTTCTGAGAGCGGATGAGATCAGGCTAGCCTGGGGCTATCCAGGTTAGGGCCATCATTTTTATCCCACCCTGTCCTCAAGGAGCTCATGTTGGCACACAATGTTTTTCTCTGCATTATGTTATTCCTGTAATAACCCTTGGAATAGGTTCATTAGGCTGAGATTGGCCCCAGCAGCGCGTCCAAGGTTACCCAACCAGTTTCTATGGTACAGTGGAAATTTGAACCAATGCCTCCTAGATCTCAGTTCAACACTATAACCACTTTGCCAACCATAGGTGAGCATTGGACCTATCTGCCTTCATTGCACAGAAAAGGGAGTTTCAACAGGTGCTTTCTTTTATGCACAAATAGAAAGAAATGTGATTCTCTTTTTGGAACAACTACCATGTTTCCCCGAAAATAAGCCCTATCTCGAAAATAAGCCTTATCATGATTTTTCAGGCTTTTTGGAGGAGGCTAAAAATATAAGCCCTATGCCAAAAATAAGCCCTACTGGTAGTTACAGATCAGAATGGTGTGAACCAGCAGGGTGATCCCTGCCAATGAGGATGCAGCTTGCATCACACGTGATGGGGAAGCAATGGAGATGTGGAGAGCCTGCTTTAATGAATTGTGAGGGTACCGTATTTCCCCTAAAATAAGTAATACCCTGAAAATAAGCCCTAATGCATCTTCTGGGGCAAAAATTAATATGACCCTGTCTTATTTTCAGGGAAACATGGTATTAAAATCACATGTAGGACCCTCCTCATTTTTTGAGTTGGCCACTTGAAAGTAATGAATTTCCATTATCTCTAAGCCTGGCTTGTGAACTCTGCTTAAAAATCTGAATTCTGTGCTGATGACCCAAAATAAACAGCTGGATTTTGTGATGTGTATACCTGAAGAACATTGGCACGATCCTTTGTGTTTTACATAATGACAAGCTTTCCTGTTGTAAGAATTGTTTTTTTCCCAGCTGGCCATGGGGAACGGTAGTTCACTGAATTCCTGACCCCTGAACACTGGAAATCTTGTGCTTCCTCAAATGATATAAGGTGGAAATGTTTCCAATGCTGTTAATTTTTCATGTAAAATTTTCTACCTCAGGGCTGCAAATCAATCATGATAGATGAGGTAAATGTGGGATACGAAGCATGGACAACCTATCCACTCTCCCGAGTTCTTTACGTGTGCCAGGCTTGTACATGATACGTTTACCTTCTTTTGCTAGCCTTACTTACATTTTCCAGAAAAAAATGGTCAAAAAACCCTCGTCTCTGGTTGCAGCCCCTGGCTTGTGAGACTGTAGCAGGCATTGCTCCTCAAGCATTTTTTTTCTTCATGAGGCCTAGGAACTTGATTTCTGTAAAAGGCAAGCTGAAGTTCTCAGGAAGCCTGTTTCATGTCCAATCCCTGGAGCCAGGGTGGTGTAGTGGTTAAGAGCAAGTTGATTCTAATCTGGATAACTGGGTTTGATTCCCCACTCCTCCACCTGAGTGGCAGAGGCTTATCTGGTGAAGCAGATGTGTTTCCGCACTCCTACATTCCTGCTACCTTCGGTTAGTTAAAGTTCTTTGGAACTCTCTCAGCCCCACCTGCCTCACACGGTGTCTGTTGTGGGGAGAGGAAGGGAAAGGAGCTTGTAAGCCACCTTGAGTCTCCTTACAGGAGAGAAAGATGGGGTATAAATCCCAACTCTTCTTCTTCTTCCCATGTTTTGAAGCTGTTAGGTGTATATGGCTGCAAACCAAGAAGGCTAGTTTTATAAAATTTGCCAGATCTCAGCTGGTCAAGAGGAGAAGGAAAGAACTTCTGGTAGAAAAGCTCAAAGAAGGATTCTAAGCCCATGCTGAGCCCTATTGAATACAGCAGTAGCAATCTCCCCCCAATACCCTATAACAGCTGCCTATTATCACCCTGGCCAGAAACAGTTTGTCATGGAACATGATAGCACAGCTGGCTTGTGTCTAGGCTGCTTAAATGATCCCACGTCGACCCTGGGTACAACAAGGAGAAAGAAAACCATAGCCATTTGTGTGGCCTAGTTTTAAGATATATCTGCAATATATTTGGGTTTGGTGGGCTGAATTGGTGCCCCTGAACTATGGAGAGCACACGGTATGCAGGTTGACATGATGCATGTTTAGTGGTGCATTTAACAGACTAACAATGCAATTCTATGCCGAGTTACTCCAGTTTAAGCCCACAGTGACTTAACTCTGCATTGTGTTGTACTGTAGGATAATGACAGATCAATGCCAAATCCACACTGCAAGTGCAGTCACACACACACACACACACACCCAAATTGTTCCCTAATCTGCTTCATTTCTATCTATGGATATGTGAGTCTGCCATATGGAGAATCCAGAAAATAGCAGGCATGGAAATCTTCCAGACAAGGTTTTATCGGGTCAGATTTTCAGGTTCTAAACTCTGCCTTTGAAGCTTTGGGGTCTTTTAGTGTAGTGTAGGAAGTATCCTCCAGAAAAGAAGGGTACATCTCCCCTTCCCACTTTTACTTCTATTCAAGTTTGGGAGGGGGAAGAAGCTACATGGGCATCAGTATTGACTAACCTTTTGATTGTCCCTCTTTGACCTTGTTGAGAGATGGGGGTACCAGTATAAGTGAATCTATCACGCAAGCATGTCATAGGCCGCTTCTGCACATGCAGAATAATGCACTTTCAATCCACTTTAGTGCACTTTGCAGCTGTGCGGAATAGCCCAATCCACTTGCAAACCATTATGAAAGTGGATTAAAAGTGCATTATTCTGCATGTGTGGAAGGGGCCATAGTCTCAAAACAGACACCACATGGATCTTAATCCCACTTTAGAATGCAAATCTCTGTGGGATGAGGGGGAGAAATAGATGAGAGAAGGGTAGAACAAATTAATACTTTGTAGGAAACAGTGCTGTATTTTCCTTTTGCAGCAGTAGCAAGTGGAATGGATTTCCCCTACCTGGGAATTTCACTCTCTATTCTCCAAAGCTAAGTTTCTAGCCCTCGTGATCTTTTGTGAAAGTTGGAAAAATAAGCAGAAAAAGTGAAATGTTGAAGGTGGACCCCCCCCCCTCCTCTTGCCACAAGACTCAAGAGAAGCTTGACCATCTCTCACCTTGATCTTCCATACAGGCTGGTGTGAAGATGAAAGTCAGGGTACACAGCTCTGAGCTCCTTGGTGGGGGAAGAGCAACATAAAAATGTGACAGATAACAGCACAGAAGCTCAAAAAGGCTTTACTGCGTTGTCATCTTGAATATAAAAAATCTGTACATCTTTGTTCTAGATTCTAGATCCCTAGCCCTTCAAATTTTAACACTCAATAAATGATTTTTTTTTAAGTAGCAGATTTTTCTGCCTCATCAAGTTCAGCTAAGAATCACTGAATGGATATAGCTCTAAAGGTGCGGTCTTAGTTAAGGTTGCAGCTTTCTTTGTGGACGGATACTTTAACATGCATGCCAGCAGAAGCTTCTCCTGTTGAACTTCTGCCCTACAAAGTGCAACAATCAGTTCATGCTATACTAAATTGGATTCCATACCTGTTAAACAATGCTATTTGGAAGGCCTGCTGTGTGATGGTTACCGTGTCAGGTTAGCATCTGGGAGACTCCTGTTCGAATCCCCACTCTTACCTCAGAAGCTCACTGGGGACTTGGGGCCGATCATCAGCCTAACTTGCCTCACAAGATAGTTGTGCAGCTAAAAGGGGAGGAAAGGAGAATGAAGTGAGCCACTTTGTGGAGAAAGGCAAAGAAAATCAAATAAATAAAAAACGAGGGCCTCCAGATTTCTGCGTAAAATGTATTCATTCCTCCCTTCTTCACAGTTCAGAGGGATGTCTACGGGTTCCCATCCCTCAGATTGAGCCTGAGAATGTGTCTTTGTGTCGGATGCACAAGGACCAGTGACACTGTGTGACTAAAACTTCAGACCTAAACAGGCCTGCTCACCTGCTGGGGAAATGCCACCTCCTGAGCCGCCCTTTGTAGGGAAATGCCCTCCTGTCTATCCCTCCCCTTTTCTCCAATCCACTTGTGAAATGTTCCACCATGCTGGGATTCCATTGCCAGCGAATGGGATGTTAATTTGTGCGGTGGGAGCGTGCAGTTCTCAGGCTGTTAAAGTCCTGAGCTTCCCAGATTTACACCCTGTGCAGTTGGCGAGGCAATTAAATTTCCCAGCAGCCTGGCCTTTTATTAGATGAAGTTCCTTCTCGGGTTTTGAAATCGACCAAAGAGAGGGAGGCCCCCAATTTTCACATGCCATCTCTCTAAGGAAAGGGGGGGGGGGGGATTAAATGAACTGAGATTTTTTTTCTTCCTTTCCGTTCTGTCACCAAATAAGTTTTTTGTTCCGCACTCCTTTGTGCACCTTTTCTCCCACTGGTAGGTTGAACGGATCTCCAGCACTTGTAAAATTGCTAAATAGCAGCTGTTTGGGTCCTTGGTTTTGTTTAAATTGGGGGGGGCGGGGGGAGGAGAGAGAGAGAGAGAGAGAAGGAGAATTAACTCTTTGTACCATTTCCCCAACCTCAGGTTTTCCTTTGGAGTGGCTGCTAATGAATTAGTGTGTTTCCTCCAGTGGGACAAATAGCAACTTATGGGAACATTTGAGGTCATGAAAACAGGGGGCAGGAAAAGAAGAAGAGTTGGTTTTTATACCCTGCTTTGGTCTACCTTTAAGGAGTCTCAGAGCAGCTTTTAATTGCCTTTCCCTTCTGTCTCCACTGTGCAACAGGCACCTTGTGAGGTGGTGGGGAGGGGAATAAGAGAGTTCTGACCGAACTGTGACTGGCACAAACTCACCCAGCAGGCTGTATGTGGAGGAGTGGGGGAATCGAACCCGATTCTCAACATTAGAATCCACTTCATATGGAGGAGTGGGGAATCAACCCTTTCTCTCCTTGAACCAAATCTGGTGTTGTGCAGGTGGTTATTTAGCAATTTAAAAAAATGAGTTGGAGGCCTTTTCACAGAACATTTGCTTTGTCTGATAGAAACCGAAATGACTGATCTCTCTCTGTGTGTGGGGGTGGGATTTCTAGTTCTCATGTTTGCTAGCCAAACACCAACAGTCCTAATGTCCTTGCAATCTTTGTGACAGGTTACTGTGACTGGAGTGCTGGTGTTTGCATTGTGGCAGAAGCTTGCATTTACTCACTTACTCACTTACTTCACTTATCCGCTACTTTTCTCCTCAGTAAGGACCTGAGACAGGCAGAAAGTCACCCAGCAAGCTTCCATAGCAGTGTGAGAGTCTGAACCTGGGTCTCCCAGATCCCATGGAGTCTCTACACCCTTGATGGCAGCACATTTAAAAAAATATTAATTTTATATGCTCCACTTCCCTGACGTCTCCAGACAGCTTCCAACAGTCTAATAAATACATAAAATGATAACCATATACAATTAATAAATTAAAAACCCTATTGAAAATCACATTTAATCCGATAGAGGCAAAATAACTGAAACAAGAAGAAGAGTTTGGATTTATATCCCCCCTTTCTCTCCTGTAAGGAGACTCAAAGGGGTTTGCAATCTCCTTTCCCTTCCTCCCTCACAACGAACACCCTGTGCGGTAGATGGGCCTGAGAGAGCTCCGAAGAACTGTGAGTAGCCCAAGGTCACCCAGCTGGCATGTGTTGGAGTGGGCAAACTAATCTGGTTCACCAGATAAACATCCACAGCTCAAGTGGCAGCAGGTGTACCTCCTGCTCTGCTCCAATGGTTAAATCTAGGCTTTGACCTGTTGTATGCATGGGACCTGATACAAACTGGGGGAGTCCTAGTTCCGCCATGGACGACACCAGGTCTGAGGCTTGTCTACAGGGGCGTTGAAGTCCAGCAAGATTAATACCAAGGCCCAGTTCACTACCACCTCCAGTAGCCTCAACAGGGTATCTGTTGGTGCATTAGGTGGACAGTACACCGACCAGATAGCCAAACTCTCCTCAGCATCCCACGCTAGGCCAACACACTCAAAACCTGGAATTTTCTGGTTGAGGAGTCCCCTGAAGGAAAAAGCATCCTGAATCAGTGTTGCCTCCCCTTTGTCCCTTTGTCCATGACTGATGGAGGACCGAGAAGTGGGATGGGGGTGTTCTTTCAAGGCGACCGTTTCAGTAGCCTTCACCCAGGTCTCAGTAATACACCCCAGGTCTACCTTGTACTCTACAAAAAACTGTTTGTATAGTCTTGGACATTATTGGTGGAACTGGCGTTACATAACATCAGTGTCCGAGAAGGACTTTTAGTGAACACAAGAGTGTCTCTTGGCACATTGTGGGTTTTCAGGGACCAGCAGTATCAAAAGAGCCTTGAAATGTAAACAAGGATCTAAGAAAAAGTTCTGTAGCATAGTCTGGGCTTTGGGGAAGCTCTCCTATGCAGTTGTGAGACTGTTCAGGTAACCCACCTAGCTGAAGGGCGAGCAAGCAGCATCCCTAAAAATATGCCAGCCGGCACTGCTTGTCTTGCCAAGCTAGCTCTGCCATTAAAACATGAAAACCGCTTAGATCTTGCTAAAGCTCAACATTAATTCTGACTCCAGGATGCAAGGGTATGCAGAATGAGCACCTTTATGTGAAAGTGCTAATGATGTGTGTAATTGCGCCTTGGTGAAAAATTTGGAGTTTTCAATGTGTGCGTTTGAAATTTGGGAGAGGGATAGCGGGGGCCCTATGTTTATATGAACAATCCTGGTGGTGCGTCAGGCAATGCCATTACCAAATCACCTGCCGCAGATCCCTCGGTGAGTTAACTTTCTCTCCACCAAAGTACGGCTCTTGAGTTTTATTTATTTTTCTAGTTTGCAACTGAGCACACGTGCAGAGGTGGATGCCTTTTCTTTCTTTTTTAATCACAGCGCTGTGCATTTATAGGTTATTTACAGTAATGTTTTGTATCTTGAATGAATGCTTTACTAATTATGGTAATAAAAAAGGCAATAAAGGGAACATTCCCCTGTGGAGGAATATATTTGGAGGCCTTGCCCTGTTCTCCTGGAAGCGGAGCTGTGATAGAAATCACTCGTCCGCTCTGTGGGGTGAGAAATGAAGTTGTTATAGAATGGGCTGCTTTGGGTGGTGTCATGACATGTGGCACTTTTTGCTTGAATAGGGCTGGGCGCCAGGTCAGATGGAAGATTGCTTGGATTGGAAAAAGAAGAAAAGAAGAGTTTGGATTAATTTCTTTTCTCTCCTGTAAAGAGACTCAAGGCAGCTTATAGACTCCTTTCCCTTCCTCTCCTCACAACAGACACCTTGTGAGGTAGGTGGGGCTGAGAGAGTTCTGAGAGAACCGTGATTAGGCTAAGGTCATCACACATCAGGCTTCATGTGTTTGTGTGGGGAAACAAATCTGGCTCACCAAATAAGAGTCAGCCACTCCTGTGGAGGAGTGGGGAATCAAACCTGGTTCTCTAGATCAGAGCCCACTGCTCTTAACCCCTGTACCAGGGCTGGCCAACCTATGGCACCCCAGATGTTCATGGACTACACTTCCCATCAGCCCCTGCCAACATGGCCAATTGGTCATGCTGGCAGGGGCTGATGGGAATTGTAGTCCATTAACATTGGGAGTACCATAGGTTGGCCACCTCTGCCCTAAACCATGCTGGCTGTCAAGATAGAGCCTGAAGTGTGGATTTTGAGAAGTGGTTGATTAGCAGGGTCAGTTCGCTAGACAAGCCACTAAGCCTCCTCTTGACTGTATCCAAGCCAAGTCCCTTTAAGCAACACTGCTTAGACCTGGCTGCTGGAGATGCAGGCCCAGGAGGTGATGCATACTGATCATGAACTGCCTTGTTGGTTACTATATAGTCAGTTTTGGCTTGTCACCTTCTGTTCTGTAAAGGAATCTAGGTGGCCGTGAGTTTCTTCTCATGGGGATCAGCAAGGCTCCCCACCCATTTCCGGCTGAACAGCGCCTGTTGCCTTTGTGCCTGGGAGGCAGCTGTTTGACCTCAGGAATCTATCCATGGGGAAAAAAAGGGGGCAACCCTGAATCCTATTTCTAGCTGGTTTAATTGTGAAATGGCCTAGCTTTCAGTCAAACTGGGATGCATTGATATAATCACATTTTGGCAAGGTACCATTTTGATGTTCTTGATCAAAGGGATGTATATTTATGAGGCGTGAGGGAGTCTGCTGCTGAATTAATGAAATCTACCGCTCCTTGTTCCAATTTTCTTCTCTGTCGAAATGGCATCTTTCCTGCTAGAGGCACGCAGTGGTGTCAGATTAGATTCCAAACTTCACTGGTCCATCTGTCTTATTTCAGATGACCACTCAAATGCATTGTTGTACTTAGGGTGCCAGCGACCTGGAGGGGGGAAAAAAAGAGCAGCAGTGGCGTAGTGATTAAGAGCAGGTTCATTCTAATCTGGAGGACGCGGGTTTGATTCCCTGCTCTGCCACCTGAGCTGTGGAGGCTTATCTGGGAAACTAGATTAGCCTGTGCACTCCAACACATGCCAGCTGGGTGACCTTGGGCTAGTCACAGCTTTTCGGAGCTCTCTCAGCCCCACCTACCTCACGGGGTGTTTGTGGTGAGGGGGGAAAGGCAAGGAGATTGTAAGCCCCTTTGAGTCTCCTTACAAGAGAGAAAGGGGGGATATACATCCAAACTCTTCTTCTTCTCTTCTTTAGTGGAGGCTTGATGGGAGGTTATAAACCAGGCGGAATATACCAGATATGCACCCAATTGTACAAGCCCTTTACTAGAGGAAGGTGGTCTCCATGGATGAGAGATGGCCCAGGAATGCCTTATATGCTGCTTTGACCTTCCAAAGCAGGAAGACAAAAAAGACTTGAGGTTGACTGCAATCCGCTGCAATTCGGGAAAAAGAGAAAGAGCAACTCCCTTGTGGGCCTTGATGGTTTTGCTTCTGATTGACTTCCTCAATTAAGAGCAAAGATAATCCTTGGGACAGCATCAGGTTTCATTTTATATACCAGCGTAATGGTTCTTTGATGGCCTTTTTAAAACTGGAAAAGCCACTTTCTGAGGAAGTGATTAGGAGCAGAAAGCTAATGGGGCAAGGTTGCCAACGTCCAGGTGGGGGCTGGAGGTCTCCTGGAATTACAACTAATCTCTGGACTACATAATCAGGGGTCTGCAACCTGCGGCTCTCCAGATGTTCACGAACTACAATTCCCATCAGCCCCTGCCAGCATGGCCAATTGGCCATTCTGGCAGGGGCTGATGGGTATTGTAGTTCGTGAACATCTGGAGAGCCGCAGGTTGCAGACCCCTGACATAGATAGCCTATTGTTGGTTGGTCGGTTGGCTAAAACATTTATTCCACCTCTGAGGGCAAAGATCATGTCAGATCAGATACTATTACTACTGCTGAATACTTATTACATTCCTGGGGCTCTACATCTTTGGGAATGAGAAACTCCGCTGATGCCAATCAGTTGTTCATGCTTTGATATTATGTTTGCCATCTACTCTTGTAATACTTCTGTAGTGTATATTGCTATTTGGCGTTATTGTACTATTGTTTTAATTTTTGTATGTCTCCATTTTAAATGTTTTTATGGATTGTATTTATTGATTGTTGTGACCTGCCCTGAGCCCTACCGGGATAGGGCGGGATATAAATTCAAAATAAATGAAAATAAATAAAATAAAATATAGGGTCTGATGGGGTTTCTCTTATTTACCAGGTGCAGTTCTGATTATGAACTCTTCAGAAGGTTTCGTGAGCTTCTTGGAAGGAGACAGCTTGTGCGAGAAGTTTCTCCGTATAGAGCGGGAGCAGACTGTACGCCTGAGGGAACTCACTTTCCTCGAACCAGTCCAATATGTTTACAACCCACTCGATTATGCCTGGGAACCCCACCAAGACTACGTGCGTAAATACTGCCAAACACGCAAGAAGGTGCTCTTTCTTGGAATGAACCCGGGGCCCTTTGGTATGGCCCAGACTGGGGTAAGCAGACAAGGTTAAGTGGGTGGTTAAATTTGAACTTGACCAGGTTTAATCTGAGGTAAGGCTTAGTGTAAAGGATTCAATGGTGTTGATGAGAGGGGCAGCCGCCTGGCCTTGACTACATTCCACAGCCCGGGCGATGGGCCAGCTTCTCCGGCGGAGACCTTATCTCTGCGAGGGAGATGAGACCTCCATTCCCATGGGAATCCGGGAGGGGGGATGGGATGGACAGAGTTATAACCTGTGTTTCTGGCGGGAGATCTTATTCCTGCCACTGCGTGTACTTGAGCTTTCTAAGATGTCTGAATAAACGGTCTTTTACACCAAAGAGCCTTTTATTTCTGCTTCTATGGAATTCCTTACATTGTGGCAGGAATCCTAATTCATCTATATTCCTAGTGCAGTGGACCTCTGGTGTCTCGGCATGGAGAGGTTGGATGTTTCTGGGGAAGGTCGGTAGCCCCCCCAAAGAGGGCTCCGACCTTTCCCTTCTGGATCTGGAGGAACCCGGCGAGGCGTGGGTCTGCGCTGGTGACTCTTTCCGATCACTCATGTATCAGCGAGTCTTCCTTTACTCCGTTGGAGCGAGGGGCGTGAAGGCGACCATGGGGACTTACATGAGTCGTTTGGGGCTGTCTATGGATCTGGCCTGTGGATGAGATATCTACCGTTTTATTTATGGATTACAAACCTCAGATGCAACCTGTCACGGAGGCGGGCCTGACCACCTTTCATCACGGCAACCCAGGGAGTCCATTGAGCGATTCCTGGACTGCGTATTTTGGTGATGCTCCCAAAAGAACCACCGTGGCACAGCACTGGGGCCGATCGAAGACCACCCGGTGACACTGGGACTATACCAGGGATTGGGAGGGTATCCGTACCCGTCTTCCGATCGGACCCCTGATCGGACCAGCGGCTGCACGAGATGCCCGATGGAGCCACCCGGTGGGCCACGATGTCAGCGTCCAGGCGGCGAGGGAGTGCAGAAAGCCTGCACTCCCAGCCGGATCTGTTCCCTCTCCCATCCCGAAGAGAGCTGGGATGAGGAAGTGGGCGACTGCGAGATGCCCCCAAGAAGCATGGGCCCGTGAGCGCCAGCTATGGGAAGAGGAGCGGGAACAGCTGCAGCAAGAGCGTGAAAACCTGCAGAGGGCCGGGAGCAGCAAGCTGTAAAGTCCAACTTCGGGTGGACCGTGCCAAGAGGCGCTCCAAGCGGCAATATCGCAGAATCTATCAGTCCATGATAAAGTCCTGGAACACTCCAAACTGAACTTACAAGCGTCAACTTTTGTGTTCAGGCCTTCGCATTACACAAAGTGAACTTACTGCAGCTGTTCAGCGGGACGAACTGGCTAGAATTGGAGCGGGAGAAAGCAGCTTTGCATGCGCACCAGGATGCATTGACTCGCATGGGGAGAGAGAGCTGGCTGCCTTGGAGAGGGAACTGAAGAAGCAGCAGACCAGGACAGCCCAAGTTGGAGTCTACGCTGTCCGCGGATTTTGTACAGCCCGGCCAGAGAGGCGGCGGCTGCTGGAGTCCAACCACCTTCCAAGGACCGGCTCACGGAACACCAGCGGCACGGCGTTGATACCTCCACCCGATTCCGGCCCCCTGCGCAACCGCTGCCTCAACCCGCTTAACCTGCGCCAACCGCCCGCTCAGTGTCGCCAAGGGCCGTGGAGAGGGGTTACTGAACCTCCAATACCTGCCGTTTTACGATGGGACCGGCAAACTTCCTACTTCATCTTACCTTTCGATGCCCACATGGAGGACTATGATGATTTATACCGGTCTGGCTGAAAAAAATACGGGACATCGGCTCAGTCCTGGATGGGGCAGCAGCCGACTGGTTTGTGACTCTTTTGAACCTGCAAGATGAAGATACTTGCGCCGCGGTACCCGCATTCCTCCAAGCCTGAGGGCTGCGCTTCAAGATCCAGTGCGGAAAATGACTATCCGCACCATCAAAACTATTCAGCAAGGCAACCGGCTCGTTTGCAGAATTTGCCCGTGAATTTCGTCGCGGCTGACTGCTCGAGCTCCCTCCCTATGAGTGGCCTGAGCGCGTGAAATCACGAATACTTCTCGGATGCTGTCGACGGCAAGCTGCGTAAGCGGTGTTTTTAATTGAGGTCCCCGCACTATTGCTGATTGGATTGGTGCTGGGATCCCCAAGTGGTCGCTTAGATGCAGCTTCGTGCGGAGGCTACCACGCCAGAAACCCGGCCACTTTCGTCCCGCAAGCCAAACCCAGCCGCCCCTACCGAGACCACCTCGGCGCCGTCGCCGACTGGGATTATGTCTTTACTCGGGCGGAGGGTCCGGGTCATCTAGCGCCAACTGCCCGAAAAACAGAAGCCAACCACTCCGGCAGCAGCGCGCCCATCTGCCAAGCCACCCGCCGAAATCAGGGGCCATTGTAGACTCGTCTAAAGCAGTCATCGAGGCGACCGGAGGAGGGGAAGCAACTGTTTGCCTTTCTTCCTTAATGGACATGGGTTCGACTCCAGGCAGCGGTGAGTGAAGGCAGCTCCCATTACAATCAAGCGTTTCCTGGCCAACCCACGCTAAGCATACCATTATTATAGCCTCAGCCCTTGTGGATTCTGGCTGCTCCCATTGTTTAATCGCGACCCCAGGTGGCAGAGGAGCTAGGTCTAGACCAGTCCCCTGGCTAAGCCCATACCTTTCACCCAGATGAATGACAGTCCTCGGGAAGCGAAGGACCGGCCCAGTTCAAAAGCATAACGGTCCTCCTCCGCTCGCCCGACCATTGGGAGAAAATTAGTTTATTCACAAGCCAGTGTCAAACACTCCATAGTTCTGGGCATGCCATGGTTGTTGTTACATGAACCAAAATTCCTTTGGAAAGAAAGGATCTTGGAATTCACTGACCCTCCCTGCGGGGAACACATGGTGGAAAACTCGACTTCCCTGCACACACCCGGCTTCATCAGCGATTGCTCGATTCTACCGGCATCCCACGCGTACCAAGATCTAGCCAGAGTATTTCAGGAGCAAGAATGCGATCAGTTATACCCATCGAGACACTGACTGCAAAATGCATTAATACAGCCAGAGCAACTGCCCAAGGTAGAATCTACCGTATGAGTCCCAATGAGGAGAAGGAACTTAGTGCCTTCTTAGACAAGTACCCTCTTCCAGCGGGTTCATACGTGAGCTACCAAACACACATGCTGCTCCTGTATTGTTTGTAAAAGAAAGATGGAGTCTTTACGGCTCTGCACAGATTACCGAGGTCTCAATGCAGTCTCCCTGTCCAATAAATACCCTTTGCCTTTGATCAAGGACCTTTTAGGCGCGCATTGGGCAAAGGGCGCATCTTTACTAAGTTGGACTTGAGAGAAGCTTACTACAGGGTCAGAATTGCACAGAAGGCTATGAACACTTGACTGCATTTAACACAAAGTTTGGACAGTTTGAATACTTAATAATGCCATTCGGGTTAAGTGGGGCCCCGGAGCTTTTATGGCCCTATCATCGAAGTTCTCCATAATTTATTGTACAAGGGGTAGTGGTGTACTTAGATGGCGTTTTAATTTATTCACAAACCATGGAGGAGCATGAAGCATTGGTTGGAAGTATTGAAGCAACTTGCTCAACAACTCCCTCTTTGCCAAACTTTCCAAGTGCTGTTTCCACCAAACCTCTATTGACTATTTGGGTTACGGATCTCGCCCGAGGGACTAAAAATGGATCCTGCTAAGATTGATCACGGTCCTCCAATGGCCGGCCCCCACCAACGAAAAGAACTCCAATCTTTTCTAGGTTTTGCTAATTTCTCGTGACTTTATACCCCAATTAAGCTAAAACTGACTCTCCCTCTCACAGACCTTTTACGCACTAAGGGTAAAGATCCACTGTCCGTAAGCCGGGGCCCCTTTCCTGGTCGAAGAATGTCAGACAGACTATCAGCTTTTAAAGTCTGCTTTTACCGACGAACCTATACTACAGCACCCTGACCCAGATCTCCGTTTGTGGTTCGGTGGATGCCTCGGACAAAGCGCTTGGGGCAGCCCTGTTGCAGAGAAATAAAGATGATAGGCTGGTTCCGTGTGCTTATTTATCAAAGAAAGTCTCGTGTGCTGAAGTCAACTGGACTGTGGGGATAAAGAGACTGCGACCATTAAAGTAGCACTCTCCCACTTAAGCCACTGGCTGGAGGCTAAACACCTTTCAAGTTTGGTGGGATCACCAAGAACTTTGCCGCCCTCCTCACCCCCCTCAAGATGTCCATGAAACAACCGTTGGGCGATTTCTTTTCGTTTCTCTTTCCACGGTCCATTTTTCCCGGAAAAAACCAATAAACTGGCTGATAAGCTCTGGCGCCTACCGAGGAGGGTGGAGCCAGCTTACAGGACATTCAGCGCACTGTTCTCTCCCCTCCCAATTGGGGCTGGCTGTCACGATCTCAGACATCCACTCCTCCTTCTCGCCCATTCCCAGCCTGGTCTCTCCTTTCCCTCTACAGGAACTTGAGGAGGCTGAGCGAACCTCCAGTGGAGGAAGGCGACTCCCAGTCGTTTGGAGAATGGCGTTTGGCGGTGGAGGGATTGTTGGTACGTGCCTCCCCCCTCCGCAAAGCAGGTTCTCGAGGCCTGCCATGATGCCAGCTTTCGGCTGGACATTTTGGCTTTCTAAAAAACTGCATTTGGCCGCCGTCAATTCTGGTGGCGTAGCGATGTCGCATGGAGACGATGGGCGATATGTAAAAGGTTGCTCTGTTTGTGCAGAAGCCAAGACACGTTCAGAGCCCATGGTCTGTTGAAACCTCTCCGGTGGCCTCCTTACCAGGAAGTCATCTCCATGGATTTTATTACCAGATTGCCAGAAAGTCCTTGCTTAACCACGGTCTTGTGGGTGGTGGTGGACTTATTTTCTAAACAAGCCCATTTTATTCCATGTGCTTCCATCCCCTCCGCTCCTAAGTTTGTTCATTCAGCATATTTACCGTCTGCACTCCGCCCGTTAAGGTGGTCTCCGACCCTTTGGCCCCCAATTCATTTCAAAGTTCTGGAAAGCTTTTTTCTAGGGTTGTTAGGGGCCGCCCGGCGGTACCGCCCCCCTACCACGTTCAAAGGAAGTGGCGGTGAGTGGGAAGAGCGAACAGAACCCTAGAGCAGTATTTACGTTGTTACACCAACTACCACCAAGACAATTAGTGCGAGAGCTAATTCCGTTCGCGAATGCGCCTATAATAATGCGGTTCATAGCAGTACAAAAAAAACCCGCCAATTGTGTCTGGTGGCTCCTTTACGCCGTTACGCAGCTACCTGGAAGCATTGGATCCTCCAGAGTTTCAACAATGGATTTCATCCCTGGCGAGGGTGGAAGCGGTCAGACTGCCTTGCAACAGGCTAAAGACTCCCCAAAGCTGCAAGCGGATAAGCGCATTCCGGATTTCCCTCTAATTATTGAAGCCTGGGTATTTGTCTACCAAAGAAATCTCAGAGACGTGCATAAATTTTTCTAAACTAGGCAAAAGATTAGGTGGGACCTTTTCAGATTACTAAAGTGATTAATGATGTCACTGCCGATTGGATTTTGCCACTAACTCTCTTGAAGTAACATTCATCCTGTCTTCCATTCCAGTTTACTCAAGGAGGCTCCCGTTTCGATGCCTATGGCATGACCAGCGGGCCCCACTGACTATTATTGATGGCCACAAGCATTCACGAAATTGGCCTTCATCCTGGACTCTAAAGCTTTAATCATAAGCGCTTACAATATTTAGTCTCTTGGGTGGTGTATTCCTCTGGGTATAATCAATGGGTTTATTCCGAAAATATTGGCGCCCGCCCTTATTTCTGCTTTCGCCTTTCCACAAATACCTGGGGAGAGGGTCTTCTTTAAAGGGAGGCAGAGTGTAAAGGATTCAATGGTGTTGATGAGAGGGGCAGCGCCTGGCCTTGACTACATTCCACAGCCTGGGCGATGGGCCAGCTTCTCCGGCGGAGACCTTATCTCTGCGAGGGAGATGAGACCTCCGTTCCCATGGGGAATCGGGAGGGATGGGATGGACAGAGTTATAACCTGTGTTTCTGGCGGGAGATCTTATTCCTGCCACTGCGTGTACTTGAGCTTTCTAAGATGTCTGAATAAACGGTCTTTTACACCAAAGAGCCTTTTATTTCTGCTTCTATGGAATTCCTTACATTTAGCCCCAAAAGCTGTGCCTTAGCCCCTTCCGCACATGCAGAATAATGCATTTCCAATCCACTTTCACAATTGTTTGCAAGTAGATTTTACTATTCCGCATAGCTGCAAAGTGGATTGAAAGTTGATTGAAAGTGCATTATTCTTCATGTGCAGAAGGGGCCTTAGTTTCACAAGTCACTGGCTTGCCTACCTTCAGAGGAGGGTATCTAGTGCAAATCAACATTCCACGGGCAACGGTGTTCACTCTCAGCCTCCTTTCAGGGCAAGTGATTCTGCTATTCTGCTATCCATCAGGAATGAATGAATTACCTTCCCTTGGAAGAGGCTGCCTGCTGAAGATCTGCATGAGTTTGTGTCCTAGGAATGCCTTTTTCCAGTCTGGAGACATGCTGCCACTCAGTATGAACATGTGTACTCATGGAAGCAACATCAGACCATTGTGGAATTTTTTGCACATTATTTTTAAACTAGTGCTAAAGTCTAATAGAGCAGCCCATTTTGTTTGGGGCGGGGAGGCTCCGGGGTGGGGGAAGGTGAACAGGGATGGAATGTCGTGAGTCCTGCGCACCCATTGGCTGCGGGGTTGTTCGGACATTCCATCCCTTAGGCAATTATGTATAAGGATAAGAAACATATTCCAGGGCCAGGGGTGGGTGTTAGAATGAAGTGTTTCAGTGGTTTTGATTCAGAAAGCAAGTGTGTTTCTTTTACGAGGAATTTGGGAAATACTGCTGCGTGCATTTTGTGTGTTTCAGCAGTAGTACCTGCTGTGCTAATTTAAAAAGTGACAAAATAAAAATTACAGTAGATTTCGAACTTGTTTCTGATATGTCTTCTGGTGCCAATCAGATTTCCCATTCCCGAAAGTTACCTGCTGACACTCATATCATGACGGCGAGTGGTAAGGAAGGCTCCCCAGTAACAATGAAGCAGTTTTTGACATACCAAAAACCTTTACAGTTCCAATCTGTATGAATTTCTGAACTGGATAACTCTTCTTATCTCGCTGGTTTCCTGTGTGTGCCTCACGGGTGGCACAGGTGTTCCACGTCTTCTGCTGCTATAGTCAAGTCAACACCCAGACAGAGAGCTCATTTTCTACTTTGATGCTGTGCCAGGAAGGGAAAGAAGGGAAGGAAACAAATTGTGTGGTGAGGATCTTACCAAGATTATGTGATGATCTTTAAACAGGAATGGACGTATGTAAACTGACTGATTTCCTCTGGATGCCAGTAGTTTTTATGCTTTATAGGGTACATAGACAAAATACTGATAAAAGCTCTAGAGCAGTGGTTCTCAGCTTGGGGTATGTGTGCTCCCAGGGTTACACATCAGACCATTTGGGAGTACGTGAAAAAAATTACATAAGGGATTTGATAATATGGGGGTGCAATTTTAGGGAAATGGGTTACCAAGGGGCGCGCAAGTGAAAAAAGGTTGGGAACCATTGTCTAGCCTAGTCACAGTTCTACGGAACTCTCTCAGCCCCACCTACCTCACAAGGGGACTGTTGTGGGGAGAGGAAGGGAAAGGAGCTTGTAGGCCACCTTGAGTCTCCTTACAGGAGAGAAAGGTAGGGTATAAATCCAAAATCTTCCTCCTCCTCCTCCTCCTGATTCTTCAGTATAGTTCATCTGTATGTGTTATTTCTCTTGCAGAGATTAGTGTAACTGGGAATCCCAGTCCTAGTGTTGATATATCAGCTCCCCTCAGTAGTGCTGGATTCCCATATTGCAGCTGTTTTTTTCACTACAGGTGCCCTTTGGAGAGAGAAGCGCTGACTGGTGGAGACTGGCGAATGCGATGGACAGGTGTCATGTTAACATGTGAGCACCAAAGACCAATCTGGGGCCTGGAATGCCCCCAGACGGAGGTGAGCGGTGCCCGCTTTTGGGGTTTCTTCCGTTCTGTGTGCACCAGCCCTGAAGCGTTCTTCCGCCACTGCTTTGTCCACAACCACTGCCCACTGCTCTTCATCTGTCAGAGTGGCCGCAACCTGACCCCGGCTGAACTGCCAGCTGCTCAGAGGGAACGGCTCCTGCAGATCTGTGATGACGCCTTGTGCGAGGCTATAAAGGTACTGGATGTTACTATGGTAATTGGCGTGGGGCGCTTTGCTGAACAACGCGCCCGCAAAGCCCTGTTGGCATAGATAGTCGCAGTGGGGGGGTGATGCATCCGTCACCTCGCAACCCCCAAGCCAACAAGGGTTGGGATGCCATCATCAGAGCAAAGCTGGAGGAACTGAGTGTGATGGGGCTGGTCACAGGCTGGTGGATTCAAGATCCAGAAAATGACTGAACTCTGGGTGTCCTTTGCAATTTTGGACACAACTCTAATGGAATAACCTCTGGGCTAAGGGAGAACTTACAAAGCAACTATGACACTACCTCCCCCTTGCCACTTTTTGCTTCTATTTACATTACATCTATTTGTATTTCTGAGACCCACTTCTTCAGATCTTTCTGGATCCCAAAGCTGGACCTTCTCTGGGACTTAAATGGCTTCGCACCAATTGTATGAGAATTGCTCATCCGTTGTCTTCTAGTTCTGCTCTAGGTATGTGTGACACCAGAAGAGCCAGTGGTAGCAGCTGCTGCACCGTTGCGCAAAAGATGAATCCTTAAGTATCTACACACTAACCATGTTCTGATTAGGAGGAAAGGTATCTATCCTACTACATTCCTGCTCTGATTTTCACTACCAACCTGGTCACCAGATCTCTGAACAAGGCCGATGGATTAAAGACAACCTGCTCTCCTTCAGAAAGACCTAAAAGACCCTTCCTTTCTACATCCATTTTTGAAGGACAGCAGTATGTTCACAATGAACAGGGGAAGGATGTGTTAGAACAAAGAACTGTAATCAAGCTAATAACTGCCCTTGTTGGGCTTCCCAGACCCTTGACTGTATGTATGGAACAAATAACAATCACAGTATACGAAATAAGCTACCGTTCAGCCCACACTAAACTAGTGTGAGATATATAGAAACAAAACTCAGCATGAACAGAGTACTGAGAAAGGTGATTGCGGGGTATCTGTATCTGAGCAAATTGATTACGGAGTTTGATTATTGTTTATCTGTACCTCCCCACAGTTGTCGTGTTTACTGGTCACTAGGATGGAGAGCAGCTTCCCTTGGATGCTGTGAGCCAATCTTCTCAAACTTGGAAGGATGCATGGTTAGTTTGAGGAGCATTGTAGGGGAAACTCAGTTCTTCTGGCATTTCCACTGCAACCAACCCAGTCATGGAGCATTAAACAGAGATTGCTTTCAAGATTCATTTGCCCAGGAAAACAAGCTGTACCCTTGTTCTCCCAGTTCTGGAGAGAACTAGATCCTGTGGTTAGATCCTGTGACTGTGATGCATGGTAGGACCCTTTGCTTCTGACACTAAGGGCCAGTGTGCACACTGCTCCTGAATCAACTATTGGCACCTTTCTAATAGCGTTGGTGGAATTGAAATCTTGTGGTGCACAGCTGCTTAGGACTGTGCCAGTGTAGTTATGTGAATAGGCTTTAACTCTGAACAATGAGCTTATTTCTGTGTGGTTCCAAGATGCCGAAACATAAATTACCTTGGCTGTCTTTATGTGGTGTTTTCAGTTGCTTTGGCATTCTGTGGTCAAGAGCATCTGCAGCTATCAGCAACCCATTTCTGATGGGACAGCCATGAGTTGTTGGGCTAAATTCCTTTATTTATAGTTGAATTTACAGGTTGCCCTTCTTCGGACCAGCTCAGGACAGGTCACCACATACTCATAACCACCCATGTGAACCCATATTGCAACATACCTGGTCTTTCAAAGATAGGAATTATCATCTTGTCCTGAATCAGTGTGGTTTAAAAGCTGTGCCGCAGACTTTTGTCCCAGGTTTTGCTTAAAAGATTCCAGCGCAACAATTAAATAACACTATGATTTTAAAGATTTTGATTTGTGATTTTTTTAAAATGAGAGTCAGCATGGTTGAGAGTGGCTGACTTTAATCTGGAGAACCAGGTTCGATTTCCCACTCCTCCACAGTGGTCCAGTCACAGTTCTTTCAGAACTCTCTCAGCCATGCGGAGGCAGGCAATAGCAAACCACCTCCAAATGTCTCTTGCCTTGAAAACCTCAAGAGGTCACCATAAGTCACCTGTGACCTGATAGGGCATGTTCACACACACGGGCACACAGAAGCATATCGGGCGGGGGGGGGGGGGGGGGATGGTGTCCAGAGACAACTCCTTCTCCAAGCATCCCCCATGTTCATGCCCCTGTGCCCCTGTCCCCGTGCCCCCGTCCCCCATGCTCATGCCCCCGAGCCCTGCCTCTGCCTCCGTGCAAGCTGGCTTTCAAAAGACGGCCTGCATGGAGGCGTAGTGGAGCACATGTCTGAGCCAAGCCCCCATGCCATGCAGATCAACTTTTGGCCAAAAGCCGGGGGGTGGGGGGTGGAGGGAGAGAGGCTGTACTTCAGATTTAGTGGATCGTACTTGGTTCTAAGTCCTTGCATCTCCAGTTAAAATATCTTGGGATCATACTTAGATGGAATGGCAGCAGCCCTGCTTTCTCAGAACCTAAGCCTGCAAAGCAACAGTGAGGATTTTTAAAGCAGAAGGGATACACCTGTGTATACAAGCTAATGCTCTCCCTTTGCTGGTTGCTCATCTCCTTCCAGTCTGTGACCTCTAAATGCTTTTTTCCCAATACAGCTTGGAGAAAAATGGCAGGTTTGTGGAGAGTTCGGCTCTCTTCTCCCAAACATCCCTTCTGCTCTAAAACATTCCTCGTTGTACATCGAGGGTCGGCATCATTTCATGACCAAAGAACCAGACAGTCAACTTTCAGAGAGAGAGGGCAACAAAGAACCAGTTTGAAAAAGCCACTTGCCTAACTAAGGGTATACAGTTGAACATCATTGATCGCTGACGTGTGTTGATTGTGTGTGTGTAAAGTGCCGTCAAGTTGCAGCCGATTTAAGGCAACCCAGTAGAGTTTTCAAGATGAGAAACTAACAGAGGAGGCTTGCCGTTGGCTTTTTCTGCTTAGAGACCCTGGTATTCGTTGGTGGGCTCCCAACCCTACTTGGCCTCTGAGATCTGACAAGATCGGCTAGCCTGGTCCATCCAGGCCAGGAGGACATCTTGATTAATAGTAGACAACAGTTTTTGCATCCCTCAACGCTTCTTATTGTCTGTCCTTTATTAGGAATTGTCAAACATAGAATTTCTTAGTCAGTAGTAAATATGTACCAGAGTGACCAGTGTGATGTTTTTCGAGCAGTGGCATAATTCTGTATTTGGATGTTTGGCAACTGTTCACCTTTATTTATGGGGAATTCAGATTAGCCTGTGCACTCCCACACACGCCAGCTGGGTGACCTTGGGCTAGTCCAGGGGTCTGCAGTTGGCCATGGTGGCAGGGGCTGATGGGAATTGTAGTCCATGAACATCTGAAGAGCCGCAGGTTGCAGACCCCTGGGCTCATCACAGCTTTTCGGAGCTCTCTCAGCCCCACCCACCTGACCAGGTGTTTGTTGTGAGGGGGAAGGGCAAGGAGATTATAAGCCCCTTTGAGTCTCCTACAGGAGAGAAAGGAAGGATATAAATCCAAACTCCTCCTCCTCCTCCTCCTCCTCTTCTTCATCTTCATCATTTCCCTTTTGGTAAAGCATCTAAGAAACATTTTAGTCCCATAAAAATCCTTGCCAGCCACTCCCTTCACATACTGGTTATTCTATCAACCTTCTTACTCCTCCAGTGTAAATTAACTCTTAAAGATTTAATTCTCTTTTTAAAAGAGAAACATTTGGTTGTGTAAAGATCCATGTTTAGCTGTAGAGCCATGCTTTGCTAAATCGCATTATATAGGATTGAGGAAGAGATGGATTAAAAGAAATGAGTCTGCTGCTGTTACTAATAATGTGGTCCTTAGGTAGCAAGGCTAGGAACAGATTCTGCCCGAGACTTTGGAGAGCCACTCACAGTACTTAGTGGGTGGATCCATGATGTGATCCAGTTTAAGGGAGTCACATGCAGAGGCGGAGCGCTCACAGGGACATGTGAGGTCACATGTCCCCAGGTGCATGCCAGCTGGTCATGTGGGGGTGGAGAATCACCCCCCCACACCTCCCCTCGGCCCTGCCCCACCAGGCTGCCAGTGGGTGCCCCTAGGTCCTGCCCCGCCAGGCTGCACTCACTGCGGTGGAGGCTCAGCGTGAAGGAGCAGCCTGGTGGGAAATGAGGGCTGAGGGCACCACAAGCGTTATTCAGCCAGGTGAGTGAAGTGCCAGACGGGTTTTTCCTGCCCTACGCCTCTGGTCACAAGATCTGAGAATGTTCCCTGTCCAAGGTGTGCTATTTTTTTTTAATGAAGCCACCATTCTTTATTTATTTTGGTTTCTTCATAACCTGACCAAAAAGGACACTTTAAAATAGTCTCCATTTCCACTTTGTTTCTGATTTTGCACCTCTGATTGAAATCCCTATGGCTTTACTTCTAGGAGTCGGGACTTATGGCTCACTTGGAGTTTGTTCCCAGGGCTGTATTAGCAATAAGCAAATCAACATTTTAGAAGTCTGATGGTTTAACAGCAGCCTCTTTTTTTGTGGACTAGGAGGCGGCTGTAGTCTACAAATGTTTATGATCTAATAAAGCTGTTAGTCTTTAAGGTACCACAAGACTCCCATTCTGCTTTTTACAGTTTTTAAGTGACAGTTCCTATTTGAAATCGATGTCTGCATCTTCTATAATATTGATGGATTTTGCAAAACCGTTTGGGCTTTGGTATCTTGCTGTGACATTCTGCGTTCTATATGATGGGGAAAAGAAAATACGTATGGCTTTTAATGCTGAGTAATAATGTCATAAAAAATATAAGCGAGCACACGCTTCGGAGAAACGATGCTGGTGCCTCAATATCCTCAGGAATGCACCCGTATATTGCAGGCTTGGTAAAATGTGCATTTATGAACTATAATCACATTTTTGATACACCTTTTTGATATTTGTTATTCCAGACATATAATAAATTGGGCCCCCAGTGTGGTTCCCATGGGTGCTGTAAAACCTTTCTTGGTGCACAATTTCTTTTTAGAAAGTGGGTGGGGCTATGTGGGACTCTTGCCCAGTGGGGCTTCTGTTTTGCCGTAGAAGATCTGATTGGCCTGGCAGATTAACATAGTGTCACTCCAGTGGCACCTGCCACCACAGTATTTGATTTATTACTTCTCTTTCCCTGTGCATTTGTAATTACCTCGCTTCTCCTCTGCCCTTGGTTTTCCTCTGTGTGTGTGCCACCTCCCATGGCAGCCATTTTGTGGTTGAGCCCCCCAGAATTCCAAACAAACCTGCAGTCTCAAAAAGGCTGGGGACACCTGCAAGAAATATTTGAGATTTCTTTCTGTTGTTTTTTAACAGTAGTAATGGACTTATCACCCGTTTCATCTTGTTCTGTCTAAATTGCCTTGCTGGTGTTTAATGGAGACAGTAGTAGTGAGCTGGAAGTAGGAGGGTCACCTGGCCAAAATCACTGGTGAACTTTATGCCTTTGATCCATAGTCCCAATGACAGGATGCAAGTCTAGAAAACATAGATAGAGTCATGTTGAATCAGACCGACAGTCTGTCTGGTTCAGTGGTGACCAAACTTGCTTAACGTAAGAGCCACGTAGAATAACTTCAGTTGTTTGAGAGCCACAAGACATGAACAAATATTGGTAGATATTAGCGTGTAACAATGTCTAATGTAAGTGGAATGCAATCTTTTATAGAAGGTTAAGATAACAATTTACAGTTTATTGTCTGAAGGGGAAGTTTTCTATTGCAGAGAGGAAGAGGAATGGGGAGGGAATAGCAGAGAGAATACTGATTCTGCTCTATAATCAAAGTATAATTATGTAATTTGTTTTATCAGTATTCACACTAATTTCATAAGACAAAGTATTTTCTGTTTGTTTGTGTATTCATTTTTAAATTGTTATTGTTTAAGTTTCCAAATAAAGATTCCTTTAAAAAATTTAAAAAGACATGAACAAATATCACACACACATTTTTATTGTTACAGGCACATTTTTTACTTTTGTACACGAGCATTAAGAAATACGCGTATGTAATAATAAGTATTCATGGATGTAATTTTTACTCATGTTTATTATCATTAAATGAGATTGCCGAAAATAAAAATAAAAGGGGTCAAAACAAATATTGCTAATGATAGTTACTGGCTATTACTGCAAGCAGAAACGTTCGGAGTCTCCATCTGTGCTGTAAGTTGTTTAAAATTCGACTGACATGTTGTCACGGCTGTACAAATTACATAGGCTATGGGGCCTTGGGCACTTCTGCCTCCAACGCCATGCCCAAGCTCTTACCATTCCTTCTGGCCTCTCTGCCCCATAGCAAAGGGCAGTTGTGCAGTCAGGGACAAGGATGTATGCAGCAAGAGGCAGGCTGGGAAAGGGGTAGACTAAGGTGACCAGATTTTAACATTGGTAAAGTGGGACATCATTGACCGGGGGGGGGGGGGGGGCTTGATTAAAAATTTGGTATAACTGTCTCTCCCTTTCAAGCATAACCAAAGAACTGATTGAGGATGTAGCTTTCTTTCCACAATTACATCTGCTTCTATTACAAACTGATGTGCTGAGTCTGCTCTTATTCCCTAGTTCTTCCAAATGCCTTCAACACAACCACAGCTTCATTTACCTAATTCTAATGATGCAGCACCAGGGCGTAATGCCCATTGGGCAAAGGTGGGCATCTGCCAGAGCACCTGCTTGTGGGGGGGCATCAAAATGCAGGGTTTGGTTTTGGGTATTTTTAGTGGTTTTCAATTTTTTGGCCTGCAGGGCACAGTTTTTAGGCTACAGCAGCACCAGAATTTCAATGATATCATCAGGAGACTGTCCTTATATGCTACCCCCCAGGTTTGAGTGAGGTTTGGTTCAGAGGTCCAAAGTTATGGACTTCCAAAGGGGTGCCCCATCCCCATTGTTTCCAATGGGAGCTAATAGGAGATGGGGGCTGGTTTGAGGGTCCATAGCTTTGGCCCCCTAGGGCCAAACTACACCAAACCTAGGAGGTATCATTAGGAGTCTCCTGATGAGGCCATGAAAGTTTGAGACTGAGCCTTCATAAATGTGCCCCACCACAGCCTGAAACCCCATTGACAGCAATGCAGAAACCTCAATACAAGACGGAATTCTTGGGCAAATTTCTGGGATGTTCCTGCAGGGGTGCATTTTGGATATCAGCACCCAAAATTTCAGGATATCATCTGGGACTGGAAATCTTTAAGTGTCATATGACTTTTAAAATGGTAGTGTCTGTATACTGGTCCATGACAGCAGCCAAATGCATGCTTAATTTTTTGCTATCATTCCACAGCAGTATCACAGTCAATGAGTCAAAATATTAGTCCATAATAAACACAATTTTAGAAGTAATTACTTGTTGAGCCTTTCATTCATAAGAGGATGTAAGGGGGAAAACCGGAGAGTCTTTTTGTCATAAGAACATAATTGGCAGGGTGTGCAGTAGAGAAATGCATCATGATTTTTTTTCAGTTAAATGCGAAAGCTACATGGTATTCACAGAAATTCAGTAATGTTGTAAGGAATTCCATAGAAGCAGAAATAAAAGGCTTTTTGGGTGCAAAAGTCCGTTTATTAAGACATCTTAGAAAGCTCACATACACGTAGTGGCAGGAATGACTCTTCCCGCCAGAGGCACAGGTTATAACACCATTCACCCCATCCCCCCTTCCTGCTTCCCATGGGAACGGAGTCCTCATCTCCCGCGCAAGATAATTTCTCCTTGAAGAAGCTGGCCCATCGCCGAGACTGTGGAATACACTCAAGGTTACTTCACCATCAACACCATTGAATCCTTTACACTCTGCCTCCCCTAAAGAAGACCCCTTCCCCCCAGGTTTATGCGGAAAGGCGCGGTGGAAAGCAGAAATAAGGGTGGGGGCTTCAATATTCTCGGAATAAACCCATTGATTATACCCAGAGGGAATATCCCACCAAGAGACTAAATATTGCAAGCGTTTTGCGATTAAAGCGAGAGTCCAGGATAAGCGTCAATTTAAGTAGTGCTTGTGACCATCAATAATAGTCGGTCAGGGGCCTCTCGGCGGGTCGTGCCAGGCATCGGGCAGGAGCCGCTCCTTGAGCAAGCTGGAATGGAAGACAGGATGGATGTTACTAAGAGAGTTAGGCAAATCTAAGCGGGCAGTGACATCATTAATCACTTTAGTAATCTAGAAAAGGTCCCACAAATCTCTTGCCAAGTTTGGAATATTTATGCGATCTCTGAGGATTTTTTGTAGATAAATACACCCAAGAGCCCACCTTGAGAGAGAAAATCTGGCTTGTTTATCCGCTTGCAGTTTTAGAGTCCTTTGCTTGTTGTAAGGTAGTCTGGACCGTCTTCCATCCCTAAACTGAGGATGAAATCCATTGTTGAAATTCTAGGGGGGTCCAAAGCTGCAGCGGTGGTTGTAACCTTGGCCGGGAAGAGGCGACCAGACACAATTTCAAAGGGTTTTCTTTGTACTGCTATGAACCGCATTGTTGTAGGCATTGCTCCATAAGCGAATAAGCTCGCACCAATTGTCTTGGTGGTAGTTGGTGTAACAAGCGTAAATACTGCTCCTAGGGTTCTGTTAGTTCTCTCCGTCCTAGCCCGTCACTTTGAGCGTGGTAGAGTGACGAGCTGACCCCAACAACTAGCTTTCCAGAACTTTGAGATGAATTGGGGCCTTGATTGGAGACCACCTTATGAGGCGGAATGGAGGCGGTAAACATGTTGAATAAACAGCCACCGTGCCAACTTAGGAGCGGAGGATGGGAAGCACATGGAATAAAATGGGCTTGCTTAGAAAATAAGTCTACCACCACCCACAAAACCGTGTTGCCATGACTTTCGGGCAAATCTGTAATAAAATCCATGGAGATGACTTCCCAGGCGGGAGGCCACGGGAGAGGTTTCAATAGCCCATGGGGCTTTCCGGGATGGTTTGGCTTCTGCACAAACCGAGCAGCCTTTAAGGTAATGCCTCAATGTCTTTGCGCATTGCAGCACCACCAGAACTACCGGCCGGAGCTAAATGCAGAGTTTTCAAAGCCAAAATGTCCAACCCGAGCGGGCATGGTGGCAAACTTCTAAAGAACCTGCTTGCAGTGCGGTACCAACATTCCCCAGCCAAACTCCATTCTCCCAAGCATATTGGGAGTCACTTTAAGTCCAGCTGGAGGCTCGTGCAGCCCGCCTCCTCAAGTTCCGTGGGAAAGGAGAAGTGAGACTGGGGATGGGGGGGTGGAGGAGGAGAGAGAGCGTTTGAAGCGAACGACCCCAACTGGGAGGGAGAGAACAGTCGCGTGGAATGTCATTAAAGGCAGCTCCACCCCTCGGGTGGCCCTTGAGGTAGCGATCAGCCAGTTGGTTTTCCCAGGGAAAAATGGACTGTAAAGAGAAGAAATGCATTATGAAGTTGTTTTGCGGACATCTTGAGGGGGGTGGAAAGAGCTGCCAGGTTTTA
Source organism: Sphaerodactylus townsendi (assembly GCF_021028975.2). Classification (NCBI taxonomy): domain Eukaryota; kingdom Metazoa; phylum Chordata; class Lepidosauria; order Squamata; family Sphaerodactylidae; genus Sphaerodactylus; species Sphaerodactylus townsendi. The sequence goes on along the minus strand of NC_059427.1, from coordinate 156,652,392 downwards.
TGATCGACCAAACCTGAAAGGGGTGTTTAGCCTCCAGCCAGTGGCCAAAGTGGAGAGATTGCTACTTTGATGGCACGCGGTCTCTTTATCTCCCACAGTCCTGATTGGATGAGTTCAGCACCAGAGAATTTCTGTAAGCAATAATAAACACCACGGAACCAATACCATCTTACCTTTCATCTTGGTTTTTTTTCTACAGGAGCTGCCCAGGGCTGCCCCTAATTCGTGCTTTGTCCGGTATGTCGAAGCATCCAACGTGAACCACATTAGATCAAGCGGGTCCAGAAGTGCTTTAGGATAGGTTGGTGAGTAAGCGCATGAATTTTAAGAGTTGAAAGGCTGTTTGACATTCCCTCAGACCAGGAAAGGGGGCCCAGACTTGGCGGACAGTGGATCTTTACCCTTGAATTAGATGCGTAGAGGTCTGTGAGAGGGAGAGTCAGTTCAGCGGGTAGGGTATTGCTCAAAGTCCGCGATAGAAATTATGCAAAACCAAGAAAAGACTGGAGTTCTTTGCGGGTTGGTGAGGGCAAAGGAGCCATTTGGAGGGACTGGCGTCGAATTTTAGCAGGGATCCATTTTCAAGCCCCTCGGGCGAGATCCAGTAACCCAAATAGTCAATGGAGGTCACAATTAGAAAACAGCATTTGGAGAGTTTGTAGAAGAGAGTTAGTCAAGCAAAGCTGTTTCCAATACCTCTCAGAACCAATATTTCATGCTCTTCTATGGTTTTGTGAGTAAATTAAAAGCGTCATCTAAGTATACAAACAACTCCCCTTGTACAATAAATCATGGAGAACTTACGTTGATAAAGGGCCATATAAAAGCCCGGGGGCCCTAACGCTTAACCGAATGGCATTATTAAGTATTCAAACTGTCCAAACTTTGTGTTAAACGCATAGTCAGGTGTTTCATAGCCTTCAGCAATTCTGACTCTGTAGTAAAGCTTCCTCTCTCAAGTCCAATTTAGTAAAAATGCGTCCTTTGCGAAAGGTGCATCTAAAAGGTCCTTGATCCAAAGGCAAAGGGATATTTATTGGACAGGGAGAACGCCGCTTGTTGAGACCCGATAATCTGTGCAGAAGCCCGTGAAGACCCATCTTTCTTTTCCCTACAAACAAAGCCCAGGGCAGCGTGTATTGTGTTTGGTAGCTCCGCCCGATATGAACCCTGAGAACCAAGCAGTTCTTGTCCAAGAAGGCACGAAGTTCCCTTCTCCTCATTATAGGACTCATCTTGGGTAGATTCTACCTAACTGGGTAGTTGCGCCCCTGGTTGTATAACAATTTTACAGTCAGTGTCTCTGTGGGGTGGCAGCTGATCGCGATTCCCACTGCTCCCTGAAAAACTCTGGCTAGATCATGATATGCAGGTGGGATGCCAATAGAATGCAGGAGCAATAGCTGAAGAAATGAGGGAGGGGTGTGTGTGTCGGGAGGCGTTGGGTTTCTCCCCACAATTCATGTGTGTATCACCACTTAGGGAGGGCTTCAGTGGAATTCTAAGATCCAGTTCTTTTCCAGTAAAATGAACTTTGGTTCATGTAACGTAACAAGAGCATACCCAAAACTATGGAGTGTTTAGGCCACTGGCGCAAAATAAAATCTAATTTTCTCCCAATGGTCGGGCGTATAAACGCGGAGGAGAGAACCGGCTGTGTTTTTTTGTACTAGGGCCGGTCCCCTTCGCTTCCCGAGGGGGCTACCCCGGGTCCATTTGGAGTGAATGGTATGGAGCTTAGCCAGGGGAATTTGGTCCAGACCCTAGCTCCCTCTGCCACCTGGGGCCGTCATTAAACAGTGGAGCAACGCCCGAGGAATCCCACAAGGGCCGCAGGCTATAATGCGAGTGTGTGTTAGCATGAAGCGGGTTGGCCAGAAAATGCTTGAACAGTAATGGGAGCCCGCTGCCTTCCACTACCGCTGGCCCTCTAGCGTCAGGAGTCGGGACCCCACATGTCCATGGGGGCTGAAGAAAGGCAAACCCAGCTGCATCCCCCCCCTCCTCTGGGAGTCGCTAACCCGATGACCCAGCTTTAGAGCGAGCCTGCTGTAGGGAGGCTGACCTGACCTGCGTGGTGGTGGTTTTATGGCAGGCGGGTCTTGTGAGCTGGAGGCCGGTTGGTTTTTGTTTCTTAGGACAGTTGGCCGGCTAGAATGACCTGGCCCTCCGCGAATGTAAAGACACAATCCCAGTCGGCGGCCAGCGTTCAAGAGGTGGTTTTCGGTAGAGGCGGGGCTGGGAAGGCTTGGACTTAGTGAAGGACACAGTAATTGGTTTTGGCGTGGGCGGCCTCCGCCCGAGCTCAGCGTGGCCCATTCCAAAGCGAGACGCCACTTGCCCAGAGACCCCAACTGGATCCAATCTGCTACAGCAATGATACGAAGAACCCGAATTAAAACACCGTTTCATCGTAACGCACGTCCACAGCATCCGAGGCAAAGTGACCGCATTTCATGCCGTTCCAGGCCACTCATAAGGGAGGAAGTCGAGCAACCGCCCACGCACAGGGAATTCAATGGGCAGACACCATTCTGCTGGCAGGCGGTTGCCTTGCTGGATGGTTTTGATAGTGCGGATAGCTTCATTCACCGGCCTGGATCTTGGTAGCTCTTAAGGCTTGGAGGAATCACGGGCACTGTCGCGAGAGTCTTCATCCTGCAAATCCAAAGAGTCCACGAACCAGTCGGCTGCTGCCCATCCAGGACTGAGCCGCCGATATCCACGTATTTTTAAGCTCAGACCCGGTATAAATCATCATAGTCTTCAAGTGGGCATTGAGTTGCAAAATGAAGTAGGGAAGTTTAGGCGGTCCCATCAAAAGCGGGCTGGTATGGGGGCGATAGTAGCCCGTTCAACGGCTCTTAAGCCTGCTGGGGAGGTGGTTGCTGTTGAGCAGGTTGGGCAGGCAGCTGTTATGCGGGAGGGGGCGGAATCCGGGGCGCTGGCAGTGCCGCTGGCGTTTGGGTGGCAGGACCCAGGTAATGCGTGGCCCCTGGCACCCGGCGTGATCAGTAACAGCATAGACTCCAACTTAGGGCTTCCTGGTCTGCTGCCTCCTTAGTTCCCTCTCCAGCGCAGCCAGCTCCCTCTCCTTGCGAGTCAATGCATCCTGAGTGCGCATACAAAGCAGCTTTTCGTTCCAATTTAGCCAGTTAAGGTCCCGTTTAAGGGCTTCAGTGAGCTCACTTTGCGTCGCGCAGAGCCTGAAACGCTTTGGCGTTGCCGTTGTAAAATCCAGTCTGGAGTGTTCCAGGACTTTATCATGGACTGACAGATTCTGGGCATATTGTCGTTGGAAGCGCGTCTTTAGCTTGCGGTCCAACTTCGAGGCCTGAACTTCTTTGCGTTGCCGTTCGGTCCCTCTGCAGGTTTTAGCTCTTGCTGCAACTGTGCCCGTTCCTCCTCCATAGCTGGCGTTCACGGGTCCATGCTTCTTGGGCATCTACGCGGTCGCCCACTTCCTCATCCAGGTCTCCTTGATGGGAGAGGAACAGATCGGCTGGGGAGTGCAGGCTTTCGCTTCGGACTCGCCGTGCGTCTGGAAGCGAGGCGTCCGGAACACCGTAGCCGCCATTAATACGGTGGCTCCCGAGGCACCTCAGGTGCGGTCGTACAGCCGGGATCAGGGGGGGGTCGATTGGGGAAGCGAATGCGGATACCCCTCCCAATTCCAGGTTTAGTCCGGTGTCCTTTGAATGGGCCCCAGTGCTGTGCCACGGTGGTCCCTTGGGAGCATCACCAAAATACGAGTCCAGGAATCGTTCAATGGATTCCTGGGTTGCCGCTTAATGAAAGGTGGTCAAGCCCGTCTCCTCCATGACAGGTTGCATCTGAGGTTTGTAATCCACACACAGCGGGTAGAGATCCGATCCACAGGCTTCGATCCATAGACAGCGCCCCAAAGCGACTCATGGAAGTCCCCATGGTGATACGTCCGTCCCCTTGTTCCAGCGGAGTAAAAGGAAGACTTCGTGCTTGCAATCTGAGGGCCAGGGAAAGAAACCCACCAGCGAGCCCGTTCTCCTGCGGTTCCTCCAGATCCAGAAGGAAAGGTCGGAGCCCTCTTTGGGGCTACCGCACCTCCCGCAGTAACATTCAACCTCTCCGCCATAGAGACATGAGGTCCACTGCACAGGAATATAGATGAATTAAGATTCCTGCCACAATGTAAGGAATTCCATAGAAGCAGAAATAAAAGGCTTTTTGGGTGCAAAAGTCCATTTATTAAGACATCTTAGAAAGCTCACATACACGTAGTGGCAGGAATGACTCTTCCCGCCAGAGGCACAGGTTATAACACCATTCACCCCATCCCCCCTTCCTGCTTCCCATGGGAACGGAGTCCTCGTCTCCCGCGCAAAGATAATGTCTCCGCCGAAGAAGCTGGCCCATCGCCCGGGCTGTGGAATGCACTCAAGGTTACTTCACCATCAACACCATTGAATCCTTTACAAATGTAAGTCCAAATGAACAATATCAAACTATGACTTTATACACAGGATCAAATGAAATAAAATAGCATAAGTCAAGGTAATGCGGAGGGCATTACCAGGTCAAAAGCCTGGTGGAAACTGACTCCAACCCTGGCAACATCCCTAGCCTGTTCCCAGCCATTCTGGCATCCACTTTTAGTCTGGTATGGCTCTGGGACAGGCAGCCTCTTCCAGGTTGGGCACCACACAACTCCACAGTGCCGACCACCACCCTGTTTGCTCTTCCCACTGGTTTAGGTGCAACCTCTGGCAGGTTGGGCAAGCGCGTTAGATGCAGGTCATGCCACTTCCAGATCATGCTTCCGCTGCCCAGGTTGGGCTGCAAAGGCATCCTAGAATGGCCCCTGGTTGTGTCTAGGATAGCACCACATGACAGAAATGGTCTAGAGAAAGTAGAAAGTGGTCTACCCACAAGAGAATTTTTTATACTGGTTGTAAAATTACCTGTAAGGAATGAATGCGTGACAAACAACTGTATTCTAAAGTGTTGTCCCAGTCATAGAACCCCAAGATTGACAGAGAGTTCCAACAAATTCTGCAAGTGGCAGTTTAGAACTCAAGTACCCTAGCATTGGAACACAGCAGACCAGGAAGAGAAAGGAGGGAAAGGACAGGAGCAAGTCAGTAGTTGCAAATACTGAATTTTAATACTGACAATATAAGGCACTTACTAACATGAACTCACAGTCTTTACAAAATAACTTATTTTGTAATAAAAGTCACAAACCTACATTATCTTTATATGATGGAAACTATTCTTGAATTAATAAACATTTCAGTAAAAACACCAAGAGTTCATATCTTAAGGATTCTCTCACAACATATCTGTATTTACTGCACAATACAGATACTACACTCTAGAATCCACCTTTCAAGGTCCTCTCACCACACTCGGCATAACACCAACTTTCCTACCCCTCAGAAGTCTTTATTAAGCATCTGGCCTGATTCAGAGCTCCAAACAACTCCAAAGCTCACTCAAATAGCTGTGCTCTTTCGGATGGTTTAATAAATAGCATAATGTTTCATCTCCACATTAGGGGTGGGGGATGTTTTCCCAGTAAATGAGCTCAGGAAGAGGATGGAGAGGAAAGCCATAGAGGGGATCATGAAGAAGCCGTCAGTCCCTTGCCCTATTATTTTAATAGATCAAATTCCCCCCCCCAGTTTAAAGATCCACCTGCAAACAGGAATACCCTCATGTTTTGGACTCTTATGCCTTACCATCAGCAAGGCAAGCAAAATTCAACAGGGCTGATTCTCCAAGCTTGGAAGTTACAGTGATAAAGCCAGCACCTGCTTGCCAGGCGAGACTAAGTGCCATTTTGTCTAAGCATCATTTTCCCAATGGTGGCCAGTGTACATTTCTAACTCATCACCTGGCGGGGAGAATGTGGAGAGGTGCCCTTCATTTCAAGGGAAATTGATGAAGCGAGGCAGAAAACTGTCATATATGTGAGGGGAGTGGTGAGGCCAATGGGGCAGAGACGGCTGGAAAGTAGCATTTTCATACTGGCTTACCCTACAGGGTTGTTGTCAGAATAATCAGGTCATTTCACGCTTGGGAAAACCTTTGAAAGTTCAAAGCAGTGGCGTAGTGGTTAAGAGCAGGAGCACTCTAATCTGGAGGAACCGGGTTTGATTCCCTGCTCTGCTGCTTGAGGTGTGGAGGCTTATCTGGGGAATTCAGATTGCTTGTGCACTCCCACACATGCCAGTGGGGTGACGGAGCTAGTCACAGCTCGGAGGAGCTCTCTCAGCCCCTCTCACCTCACAGGGTGTTTGTTGTGAGGGGGGAAGGGCAAGGAGATTGTAAGCCCCTTTGAGTCTCCTTACAGGAGAGAAGGTTGGAGGGGGGGGGGGGGGATAAATCCAAACTCTTCTTCTTCTTCTTCTAAAAACAAAGAACTATTGGAAAGACGCCAGGCCAGGAGGCAACTCACTTTTAGCAAATCACCAAGTAGGCTGGGGCAGGCTGCAATCCCTCAGCCTCTCTTGCTCCCTTCCCCCACCATGAGAACATAATATCAGGCTGGAAGGGGAAGAGCTGCACCCAGTTCTCCAGCAGGCAACTTGCCTTGCAAAAAAAGGGAGGAGTGGGAGCTTTTTAAAAATGGAACAAATAGTCATATCATGCATATCATGATTTTAAGGCATGCAGTTACACCACAGACAAAAGGCAGACAGGTGGAATTGCATCCAAACTGTTGGACTACCCCAACACGTGCGTGTGTGTGTGTGTGTGTGTGTGTGTGTGTGTGTGTGTGTGTGTGTGTGAGAGGCACTTCATAGGGGAAATTGCAGAGTTTCTGCCACTGCACCCCCAGCAAGAAGGATGGGGGAGATCTGAACCTGGCAGTTGTTTTGGGAAGGGGGGGCAGATGCTGGGGTTCCTCTTCCTCTCCCCTCAATAAACCTCTGCTGCATGCATCCTTGCACTTCCTTCCAACTTTCCCTGGACTTCTTGGAATGCAAAGGGAACCATCTTCCACCTCTAGGCGGTGCCTACAAATGTCAGCCAAAGCAACTCTCTCTTCTAGGCAGGCTCCCAACCCCTGGCAGCCATTTCCAGGTCGCCAGTTCTGCAGCAGCAGTAACAAGTCCTTTGAAGAAAGGGAAACATGCGGGCTGCTTTGGAAAGTGAAAGTGACTCCCGTGGAGTCACATTATCCCCACCTCCAATTCCAGCCTATAATCTCTTACTAGAACAAAGGGGGAGAAAAAGAACAAGAGAGAATGACGCACCTTTTCTTCCTGGCTGGTATCTTTCTGATTGAGCGAGGGTCAATTTTTCCTCCCCCTGCATCTTGAAGGAAGGAAGGAACTGGGGCGAGGAGGGCTTTTCCCTTCCTCTTCCTTCTCTGCAGGGATTTCCTCCTCCTCCCTCTCATCTTGAAGGAAGGAGCTGGGGACAACGAGGGCCTTTTCCCTCCTCCTCAGTGCCCCCCCCCCCCCCCCCCGCGGCTGGCTGGCTTGCCTGCCTGCGTGAGTGGGTAAGTTGCCTCCTTGTTCCTCCTGCAGGCTTTGGGCTCGGTGTGGCGGCAGGGGGGAGGCAGCTGGCTGCTTTGTGTAAGTGCCCGTGAGGCTCCCATGCGTGACGGTCTCCTTTTGCCTTGCTCCTGCATGGGGAGGAGGCAGGAGAGAGGTGCCCATTGACTCAACACTGCAGCACCCGGGACCAAAGGCCCAGGATATCCCCATTGGCCCAGTCTCCTCCGCCCCGCCCACGCTCCTCACCCTGCCCACTTGGCCTTGGGACTTCCCGCCCTTTTGCCACCCTTCAGTCATACAGCAGCTCTTTAACGTCAAACCAGATTGAGGCTGGGGAAGGGGGAGAGGAGGGGGAGGAGGAGTCGGAAGTACAACCCTCTCCAACGTCAGCCTGACTCCCCCTCCCCTGAGAGGCAGCTCGGCTGTGGTCCGACAGAAGCATTAGCAGCAGACGAAAAAGCAGCAGCTGGGGAGAAACAGGAAATCGGGACTTTTTAAAAACCCCGCGGGACGCGGGAGAAATTGTTCAAAAGCGGGACCGTCCCGGGAAAAGCGGGATGTCTGGTCACTATAGGGTAGACCCATGTCACCGATCAGCCTCCTCTGCTGTGATCTGCATATTATGTGGCAAAAAGCCACACACAGCTCATGAGCCACTGATCTAGTCCAACATCCTCTTTTACAAAGTGGCCAACCAGATACCTACAGAAGGCCTAAAAAACAGGAGACGGGCAAAATCTTTGCTTCCTGCTAGTATTGAGCCACTGCTTCTGTTATCGAAGTCCCATTTAGTCATCTTGGCTAACAGCTGTCGGTGGACCTGTCCTCCAGGACTTTTTGTAATTTTCTTTGAATGCCGACTCAATAAAATCCAGCAGATCTATTGTTGTGGATCATGTTCATGCATTTGTTGACACATTCCATCATGCCAAGGACGGTAAGTGGTTGATGGTTGCATTTGCAGTGCGGTCACTCCCTAACAAGTTAATTATGTCTAGCTTTTCTGCTGTAGAAGTGGTCTTCTAATGGATCTGTGAATATGGCAGTTCTATTGGATGGGAACTACAGTAAGGAGAATTGGGCAGGATGGAGTGAAAAATCTGGCTGGATCCAACCCCATGATTTCCTGTATGGCAGGGGGTTGGACTTGATGGCCCTTGTGGTCTCTTCCAACTCTATGATTCTCCCATTAAGCCACTTTCTAAGGAACACAGCACCTATTGAGCCACTGCCAGTCTAGGAAGTAAGGACGAGATGACCAGATTCTGTAGTATCTGGACCAGTGAAAAAACAGTTCACAAAAACCTTGCCCGCAGAGTGAAGAAAGGAATTTGGTGTATGCTGAAAAGCATCTAAGCCTACATAACCAAATCTGAGGCCCCTTCCGCACATGCAGAACAGTGCACTTTCAATCCACTTTCAAAGCTGCACTTTGCAGCTGTGTGGAATAGCAAAAACCACTTGCAAAGAATTGTGAAAGTGGGTTGAAAGTGCATTATTCTGCATGTGCAGAAGGGGCCTGAAAGCTGGCAGCCATGAAGAAAGTGCAGTTTTCAGGTGCTCCTCACACCTGCATGCAAGACCAATGAGCAGGTAGGCTCTGGCCACAAAATTCCTTTGCAGTTGACTAAATGCGGTGCCAAGCATTTCTGCGTTCCCTTTAAAGAAGGAAAGTAACAGTCTGTTTCATATCCCTGCCTGTCTTAATGTACAACAAAAGATGGTGACTTGGAAGATTTGTAACTTGCTCTGTGCAAAAGTGCAAAACGTGTCGGGAGGCCTTCCTGTTCCTTCAGTGCCTTTGAAGTAGTTGCCACGAGACATACATCAGATATTCTGCACCCTTTTCCAGTTTAGGGGTATAAACATCTCTCCGCTTTAATCCTGTATCTTAAAGATGTAAAGTCACACCTAAGCCAGCGCCGAGAGCTGCAGCTCTGCTTGTCCGCCTGTAGTTCTAGGCAGCGTCAGAGGTGGTGATGGATGGTGCTGGACCGAGTGGAGGTAAGAAAGAGGGGCTGTCATGTAACCTAATACGCAGCAGCTGTCACCGTAGCCGCTTATCTGCTTTGCTCCACTTTGGGAGGCCCGAGGAGGCCCCATCACAAGGAGCCACCGGACTCTCAGGGGAGGTTGAGTCATGCACCCCAAGACCCTCCAGGGAGCCTAGCAAAATCCACCTTGCTGTAATTGATTTGGGGAGAAGAGTGCAGCTTTTCATTTGGAATGTGAGACTGTTGTTATGGAATCCTCAGAATGATTTTTTTAAGGGCAAATTTCTAGTCCTCTTTATTCGGTTGAAAGAAAACCGACCCTGATCATTGTGGTGGAAAAACGAATAGCCTGGCAGCTGCATGAACAACGTTTTTGTGCTGACAAATACCAGCTTCCTTTTCCTTACTAGGGGGCTTGGTGGAAGGAGACCACTCTACTTTCGTGTGTATTGAAAACATAGGTTTTCATTCCCACCATGGAAAAGTGACCTACAGATTTGTCAAATCTTCCGAACGTGGACTTCCTCAGATTTTGTTTCTGACCAAAGCTTGCCTGGGTTTAGATCAAGCTCTAGGAAATAAGGACATTTTCTTAACAAGCCTTCCACTTCTTCTTTTTAAAAAAATTAGAGTATCTTCTCATTGTAGATCTCATAGATAGGTTTATTGATTTTAGAACACTTTTATCCAGCAGTTCTTACAGTAAATCAACATGCTATTACTTTAAAAAGGTAGTATATTGTTTTTAGTTTTAGATACTATAACAACAACAACAACAGAACCTTTATTAGGCATAAATACTAGAAAACCATAACAGGGAAAACAACAAATCAAGTTAAAATAGGCTATATGTCTCTTACAACCAGGACCTGCAATAAAAACTGAGCTTTTTTCCCTAACACCATAGGATCGTTACTATTCAATAGTTTCACAGTACTCACTTTAGGAGAACTGTTACGTATAGTCCCTAATAATAAAGCATCCCTGAAAAGTTTGTATTTTGGGCAGCTGAACAATATATGTTCAAGTGTTTCAATAAGCGTTGGACAATATGGACACACTCTATTCAATAGAGGAAAATTACCAACCCGGCCCTGTAATAAAGCTGGAGAAAACAAATTTCATCTGGCCCTAGTGAGGGCCTATGGACGCTTGGGATCAGATCGCTGCAGTAAATACATAGCCATCTTGCCAACAACTGGAGTAATATCAATGTATAAAGGGGACCATATTTAATGCTTAGATATTTAGGTCATCTGAGCTGGCTTCTGCCCAGATTAGGGTTGCCAACCTCCAGGTGGTGGCTGGAGAGCTCCAGGTGACAGAAATTAGTTCATTTGGAGAAAATGGCAACTTTGGAGGGTTTATTGCATTAGACCTTGCTAAGGTCCCTCCCCTCTCCAAACCCCACATGTGCCCGGCTACTCCCACATAATCTCCAAGTATTTCCCAATCTGGAGCTGGCAACCCTAGCTCAGATTCCAACAGCCATTTAAGTTCCGGGCCCAATCACGCCGTTGGACCACAATTCTCTCAGAACTCTCTCTGTCCCATCTACCCAGAGGTGTATCTGGAAAAAATGGAGCCCAGAGACAAAAATCTGATTTTTCTGCCCTCCCCCGCCTGCTCCAGGCATTCAAGTCTACCACCCAGAACCCAGGTCTACCGGCTGGAGCCCGTGCTGGCATCCAGGTCTATGTGCGCCTGGGGACATGTGTTATCCCATGTCCCCATAGGCCCATGGTGGCAAACCTACGGCACTCTAGATGTTCATGGACTACAATTCCCATCAGCCCCTGCAACTGGTAACTTAATGGGGAAAGGCTGGATGGGGGGAGTTGGTTTCTCAAAAACATCTGGTTGGACACCATAGAAAATGGAATTCTGGAATGAACGGGTGCCAACTGGCCATGCTGGCAGGGGCTGATGGGAATTGTAGTCCATGAACATCTGGAGTGCCATAGGTTCGCCACCACTGCCATAGGCGGTACACCCCTGCACCTACTTCACAATGGGGAGAGGGAGGGAAGGAGTCTGTAAGCCCCTTTGGGATTCCTTATGGCTGAGAAAAACGGGATATAAATCCAAAATCTTCTTCTCTTCTCTTCTTTTCTTCCTGGTCTATCTGAGGCAATAAATGCATGAAGCTGCCTTCTGCTGAGTCACTCTACTACCTGATCCTCTTAGACCAAGATGCCAGTGATTAAACATGAGACTGTCCACAAGCAAAGCAGATGGTCTGCCACTAGCCATGGCCCCACCCCAATGGTCTGGAGCTGTTTGTGGGCTAGATCAGTGTTTCCCAGTCTGTGGGTTGATACCCAAAAGTGGATTGCAAAGCCTTTGAAAGTGGGTCCCAGGTCAGTCCTTCCTAATGGTGGTTCCTGCCCTTTACATCCTTCTCTTTCTTTTCTCCTCAACAACTTCTCAGGTTCCCATCTCCTCCTCTGTGACAATAATAAGGGTGAGGGGAGCCATTTTGCAACTGGTAACTTAATGAAAAAAGGCTGGGTGGGGGAGTTGGTTTCTCAAAAACATCTGGTTGGACACCATAGAAAATGGAATTCTGAAATGAACGGGTGCCAAGGCACCAAAAAATCTTGGTCAGCCTTGGGCTAGCCCTCATTGGGTCACCATACAAAGTATATTTGAACTTGTAGGTCACCATATGGAAAAAGTTGAGAACCACTGGGCTAGCCCAATTTGCCATGCTGGCAGGGGCTGATGGGAATTGTAGTCCATGAACATCTGGGGCACCAGAGTTGGACACCCTAGACAAATTAAATCAAGATATGACAGAGATTTTATGAGTGAGGAGTTTGCCTGATCATAGAGTTGGCATTCAGTATTCTGCTCCTCTCTTCAGCTTTGACTGTTGATGCTCAACTAATGTCTGATCAAAGGAGCTTTAACACTTGAAATCTTATACCCTAGAAATTTTATTGATATTTAGTGTGCTACTGGACTTGAATCTTGCTCTTCAACTGACATCTGTATCCCATATCTTCTATTGGGGACTCATCTGCCCCCTTTTCTGGAAGAAAAAGATGATTTTGTCATCAGATCCATGATCTTGTAACATCACTGCTGGGCTACTCCAATGCATTGCACATGGCTCTTTCTAGGAAGCACTTTTTCAGTGTTACTAGGGTAACATCTGGTTTCCATATTAGACTTTTCTTTGCTGGTTTTGCTCTTTAAAAAACTCACTACCACAGGTAAGTTTATGGAAAGGTGAGATAATTTTTAAAAAACCCTTTAACTTCAACTTTCCAATGGCTGAGGATGGCCCAAGTAAGCTGGATCTCATTAGATCTTGGAAGCTAAGCAGGGTCAGCCCTGATTATTAATTGGATGGGAGATCACCAAGGAATACCAGGGTTGATATGCAGAGGAAGGCAATGCCCACCCACCTCTGTTAGACTTTGCCTTGAAAACATACAGGGATGACAAAAGTCAGTGACAACTTGACTGTACTTTACACACACACTTGGGAATATGCAAATCTACACATTTGGAAGAATCACGTGGCATATCCTGTCCTCCACTTCATAATGGAAATGGGGTAGCAGAATTATCCCCAACCTGCCTATCTGAAGAGAGACCACCCAATTTTGTTCTTGACTGAGATGGAGGCTCATCAAGCATTCTCAGAATTGTACCAAAAACACTCCTTCAAGCTATTTATCATGTGATTCTCGCAGAGACAAACCCAGAATCTTGGTAATTATTGTAAGCCACCTGGAACCATGAGGAAAGGCGGGGCATAAATGTTTTAATAGAAAGATATAAATAAATCTCTTTACACACACACCATGCGGCTTGTCGTAATGTCAAATAACAATATTATGATTATTTATCATCTTGATATTGTTTACTTCCTAGTACTTATCCAGTGTAGGATAAGTTTGTGCATTAATTCTTGGCTGGCAGCCTACAGGAATGTAGCCTAGTCAGGTGAGTGACTTGGCTGCAACCCAAGAAAAGATTATTTTAGTTTATTTATTTGCATCATTTATGCATTGCCTCTTTCACTGTGACTCAAAGCTGATTATATAATTAAACAATGGAACCTAAGCCACAGAGTGCTTACTATCAACAATGCAATAAATCAGGATTACGATGTATCAGTTGCATGAGCAATCAGTTAATTAACCCTTTAAATCTGCATACATTTCCATACAAATATTTTTCTCATATAGGGTCTGATGAAAGATGCTTTGAGATAGACTTCGATGGTCAGAAGTTGCATTTTGAGTAAGCGTTGGTGGCTTCTAGACATGCTGGACTGATAAGCCCCACCTGCAATACAATACTATCAACCACATCTTTACATAACAAGTTCGACCCAAACACTTACTGGTTGGTTCCCTACCCTGGGACATGGACATTATATACCCCAAACATTCCCTTCTCTCTGGACACAGTGTGTAACAGACTTCCCTCTGTGACACACCTCTGAAGATGCCAGCCACAGATGCAGGCAAAACGTTAGGAACAAGATCCACCAGACCATGGCCATGCAGCTCGGAAAACCCACCACAACCAGTGTAGATTTTGACCAGGTGAATGAGATTTGCTACTGGCAGCCGAAAAAAGGAAGAGGAGAGTTAGGTTTCCGTCTGCAATATCTGATGTTACCTTACTTTATAGTCTGCTGTCATCTACATTTCCATGCTCAACGCGTAAATCTCTTAAAATATAGTATAAAATGGCATTAAGCAACCAGTATCCGCTCCTTACAAATAGACTAATTTGGTAGAAACCTGCCACAGTAGCTTCTTTCTGCTTGAATTGAAAGCAGTAAGTCCAGTCTAGGTGGATTTTGCTGCCTGGTGTTTCTCAGTATCCCATGGGTCTCCTCTTCCCCATAGTTTAAGGTCATTACATCATCCCTTATTTCCCTTCCCCTCCACCTGCCCCACATAGCTTTTGATCTTCTATGACATTAACTTGAAACTTGAGATTTCACTCCAGAAAGAACAGATGGAAGCGAAGGCTGGAGGGGAAGCCACAGGATTGCAGACAGGGGTGGGTTGAGAATCAAAGGGATTCACTACATCTCGTATCAAAGATCAGTTGTATCAAATTGTCTGCCTTTCCCAGCATCTGGTGGGAATCACCTTTTCTGGATCAGGCAAACTGAGGGGTGAGTGCCAAGGGGATGAAGGGATCCAGTTTTCTGACTTAGCCACCAAAAACCCAGCAAGTTAATATTGAGTCGGGTCTGCAACATTTCAAGGACAAAACAGGAAACAACGTGATTATTTCAGATTCAGATTATGGGTCTTCAACCTTGTCAGACATGGGATGGGATCTGTTTTTAGTTTTCTGACATAAACCTCCTTCTTCCCCTCCCTCTCTCCCTTCTGTTTCAAGAACAAACTAAAAAGGAAATGGTGTCACCTACTCTAGCTAGGTCACAAGTCAATCACAGTCAAGACTGTACAGTTGGAAGGTCATGCTTTGGAGTATGTAGTTTTGTACAATAGAAATAAAGGAATGTCCTGCCAGAAGAAGCCTAGAACTACTGGACTTCTGGAGTGCTAGTTTTATTAAGCCTTTTGGAGGTCTGGCAGCTGTTACTGATGGTTTTGTTAGCCTTTATGATTTTTGGATTCTGCTGCCCGAAACTTTACAAGTCTGTGAGGACCCACCAGCAGGGAAAACAATTTGGATATCCTATCCTTTCTTGCCCAAATCTTTATGGTTCTCTATGTAGAAGGGATTGCCAATTTCCAGAGCTACACTTTCTGCTTCCTGTACCCCAGGATTTGGCAAGTTTCAGAGGTGTCTGACAAAGGGAACTTTGACTCTTGAAAGCTTAAACCCTGAAAATCTAACGTGCTACTGGTCTCGAATTTAATTGTCCTAATACAGATGAATACTGGTACCCTCTTGAGCTTTCAATCAAGGGTCAACACCATTTTGCTTTGATTATCTGTTCCTCCATTGCAGGGGTTGGACTTGATGGCCCCTGGGGTCTCTTCCACCTCTATGATTCTGAAAGCTATTATTTTAAGTCATTCAGTGGTCTTTATTTTTATGGTTTGTTGTTTTATGCTGTGTATAGGTTTTTAATACTGGATTTTAATTGATGATTTCTAATATTTTGCATTTATTTTTACTTTGTCAGCTGCCTCGGCATATTTTTTTTTAAACAATACTTTGGGTTCATTTTTGTGTGACCTACGCCCTCAACTTATTTTAAATATTTTCTTTTCCTGCCTCCTTCTTTTCCTATCCTGTTATTCCTCGTTGCTTCGTGTATCCTTTCCTTTCTTCTTCCCAGAGTTCATCCCCAGATTTATTTCTCTATTGCTCTCCACACATCTCATCTTCTTACTGTTGAATGTCATATAAACATTACAGAAATGGAAAAAAACTGCTGACAAACATAAATAAATACAAAGCAGGGCTGGCGGTTGCAGAATAAATGAATACGGAATGCAGCGGAGCCTTTCGTCCTGTAGAGTGGGGGTGGAGTGGGGTTTCGGGCTGTAATCCTTCATATGAGAACAGGGGCCTTGCGTGAATGTCCCTATCTTCATCTGTGAAATGTTGGAAGCATCATGCATCATTAGTTGGCAACAGTTCCCATAGGTTACCTCTGATGGAAAATTCTCTCGCGCCATTGGTGGAGAGATGTCGTTAGAGGTAAATTCTCTGAATCGTCTGGAGGGCTCATGCACATAAATACCCTATTTTTTGTAACATTGACCCCCCATGTTTGACCCTGAGATAATTGT
Organism: Sphaerodactylus townsendi; assembly: GCF_021028975.2. Taxonomy (NCBI): domain Eukaryota; kingdom Metazoa; phylum Chordata; class Lepidosauria; order Squamata; family Sphaerodactylidae; genus Sphaerodactylus; species Sphaerodactylus townsendi. The sequence goes on along the minus strand of NC_059427.1, from coordinate 156,636,162 downwards.
CATTGATTTCCATATTACACTACACGCAGACTGCACTTACCCTCTGGTGAAGTTTGTCAACGCAAATGAATTACCCCTAGATGTTAGTCAGAGGTAGGTTTACAGCTACCTGCAGATGAAGCTGATTTGGGAGCCAACCTGCAAAGAGAGGGAGAAATATTAATATTAATTGATAATTTGAGGATTGGATACATTCGTTACATAAATGTTAATTGGAATATTTAAATGAATAGTTAAATATTAATGAAAGGTTGAAACGTGGGCCTCTTTTGAGGTACCTGCGGCTCTCCAGATCTTCACGGACTACAAATCCCATCAGCCCCCTGCCAGCATGGCCAATTGGCCATGCTGGCAGGGGCTGATGGGAATTGTAGTCCATGAACATCTGGAGAGCCGCAGGTTGCAGACCCCTACGTGTAACATGTCAGACTGTGCAAGATTAGTGGAAGGAAGATTGTGGGGTTGGGCTGGGTGGGAAAAATGATATTCAATATTTTTATATTTATTTATTTACCTCATTTGTCACCAACTTTTCTCTCCAGTGAAGACCTAAGTGAGCCCACACAAGTCTCCTCTCCTTCATTTTCATTTCACAACAGTCTTGTAAGGTAGGTTAGATTCTGCGTATGTGACTGGCCTTAGGTTACCCAGCAAGCTTCCATAGCAGAGTGGGCATCAGAACTCGAGTCTTCCACCACATTCTTGCCCAACGCTGTAACCACTACACCACGCTGGCCATTATGTTGCAGACCCAGTTTAGCAAAGTTCAAAATTTGCAGGATAGTTCCGATCTTGTGAGCAAGTTTTTATTTCAGAAGTGCCAGCTCTGCAAGATTCACTCAGGTAGCAGAGCTGAAATTGCTTGATCAAATCGGAATGCTTAGCCATGGAATAAATGGGGTGGAACTGATAAACTGCATTGAGAAGTGATAGAAATATAGGGATCCCTGCTTGGGTGTGCCAGGGTGAGCGAGCCAATGGAGGGAGCGAGCCAGTGGAGAAGTAGAATTTGTCCCTGTTCTGAGCAGTCACTAGGCCATCAGATATCAGCTGCTCAATTGTATTGCAAGGGTAATTAGCACTTCCCAACACAATGAGCTGTTGTGCAAAGCTCAGTTTTATAAGCTTGTGGAAAGCCAGTGAGCTATGTTGCAAAACTACACAGTTTTTGCTTTACAGAGAAGCTGAGTTGCAAAATGGCTCGCTTTGATTTAGCAAACTCAGCTCTTTGGCAACCTAATTGCCTACAATCCTGTTCAATGGGAATTAAACCGATCAGGAAAACATAAATAAAGAGCAGGCTAGATTTAAAGGGGCAGGCCTAGTGACTGCTCAGAACAGGGCAGGGGCTGAAATTGCAGGCATTTTTCAAAGGGAGGAGGGAAAGAGAAAATTGGGGGTTAGTTGCTTTGTTTCTGTATTAACTGGAAATGTTTCTTTTTTATCTATTTATGTAAGCCACCATGAACCATGAGAAAAAGTGGAGTATAAATGTCTTATGGCATCTGGCATAGTAAGCTGCTGACCTTTGTATATCCTGTAGACCTAGAATCCCTGGAAGAGAGTAGGGAAAAAGCAGGTAACTCCTGGCCCACCAACCAGCAACACCCTAACAGGCCACTGTGCTTGGCTTCTGAGGGGCAGATCTTTGCCAAGCCACCAAGGCACTGATAGCACTGCTAGGTGGCACCAGTATGAGGAGAAGAAGAAGAAGAAGAAGAAGAAGAAGAAGAAGAAGAAGAAGAAGAAGAAGAAGAAGAAGAAGAAGAAGAAGAAGAAGAAGAAGAAGATGAGTAGTAGTAGTAGTAGTAGTAGTAGTAGTAGTAGTTTGGATTTATATCCCACTTTTCTCTCCTGTAAGGAGACTCAAGGTGGCCTACAAGCTCCTTTCCCTTCCTCTCCCTACAACAGACACCTTGTGAGGTAGGTGGGGCTGAGAGAGTTCTGAAGAACTGTGATTGGCCCAAGGTCACCCAGCAGGAATGTAGGAGTGGGGAAACACACCTGGTTCACCAGATAAGCCTCAGCCACTCAGGTGGAGGAGTGGGGAATCAAACACAGTTCCCCAGGTTAGAATCCACCTGCTCTTAATCACTACACCACTCTGGTTGCCTACTCCTGGTCTGTTCTGATGGGCTAAATCTCTTCTCCATAAATGACTTCCTGAAGGTGTTGGGGACTGAATTTAGGACCTTCTGAGCTTTGGACCCTCCCCTAGAGGGCAGACCAAGCATCGTTCAGGCTGAAGACACATGTCCTCAGCCTACACTAGTTGATGGTACTGCTTAGAATCCACCTGCTCTTAACCACTACACCACGCTGGCTCTCAGAGAAGGCAACTACTGTGGCTTGTGCCAGTTGTTGCCTCCTAGGTCTGCACAGCCACCTGTTAACTTCAACAAGAACCCCTGAGATGCTGGCAGAACTTCTTGGGCACCTCTCGTTTGTTACATCTGGTCAAGTGCCACTCTTGTCTGCACCCATTTTGTGTGCTCGTGCACCAACATCTTTATAGATGGGCATATATATTTTTGGCACGTGGATCAAAAAGGGCGGGGAATGTAGAACATCAGCTGCTGTGACTGGCAAGGGCATGAAACATCTAGATTAGCAGCCCTGACATCATGGGAGGAGCAGCAGTGGCGTAGGAGGTTAAGAGCTCGTGTATCTAATCTGGAGGAACCAGGTTTGATTCCCCGCTCTGCCACCTGAGCTGTGGAGGCTTATCTGGGGAATTCAGATTAGCCTGTACACTCCCACACATGCCAGCTGGGTGACCTTGGGCTAGTCACAGCTCTACGGAGCTCTCTCAGCCCCACCCACCTCACAGGGTGTTTCTTGTGAGGGGGGAAGGGCAAGGAGATTGTAAGCCCCTTTGAGTCTCCTACAGGAGAGAAAGGGGGGATAGAAATCCAAACTCTTCTTCTTCTCTTCTTCATGCCCTTCTTGATCCATCAGACGCCCTGTACTTTTCCTGAACCTCCCGGTGGTTGAGAGGAAGAGGTGAACTCTCCCCTCCTACATCCTTCCCCCCCCAGGGGCAGATGTTTAAGCAGACTGACAACCTCACCTGCAAAATGTACAAACTAGATAAATGATTGTGCCTCAGCGTTGCCTCCCATCTTTGGAAGATAATTAGAGCTTCCTGCGTAATAGAATGGTACGGCCTGCTCACTGCAAGCTATGTTCCGTCCAGGGAAATTGCTTTCATGCAGGAGTAATTTTGCTCCGAGCTATGGGCGTCTGACAGTGATTAATTCTTGCACAGCTGGGATGCTCAGTACGGGTCCATGTTGCTCTGGATGTCCAGGAAAGGGTGCCGCATTGGGAGCCAGGAGAATCCCATTAGCACGCTTTAAAGTTGCCGTCACCCTCTGATTGGTGATGATGGGAATCCGTTTTCCTGGCTATTCGATGTTGACCAATGGAAAAAGCTTTCTTTGTGCGCTGCCAGAGATCTGACATTTGGGAGTTTTTTAATCAATTGTAGAATGAAGTAAAACCCAAAATGACAGCGCTATAGAAAAGCTTGATGTCATGTACAGGAATTCCCCCCAGAGGGTAGGAAATCTGCATTACGCATAATGGTTGAAACACCTTCTCTGTGAAATTATGTTCATTGAGATGTATCCAGGTGCTTGCTTTGTGTTTATTTCTAACCCATTACCTTGCTGCAAGGGAGCATAGTTGTCTTCAGAGGAAGAATATTGTAGGTTGTCATGGTGATCTATGGAACAACAACAACAAAATCCATACACTACAGTAATGATTTATGAGTTGATATTTAGACCCTGCTTTTCTCCCCAACAGAAATCCAGTGTGGTTTCTATTATCCACCGCTCTTCAATTTTACCTTCACAACAACCCTGTAAGGTAGGTTTGATTGAATAAGCACCTGGCCGAAGGTCACCCATGGAACTTCTATGGCAGAGTGGATATCTGACCCTCCCAGTTTACATTTCAGCCCACTTATCTGTTACACCAGGGGTGTCCAACTCTGGCGCTTCAGATGTTCATGGACTACAATTCCCATCAGCCCCTGCTGGGGCTAATGGGAACTGTAGTCCATGAATATCTGAAGCGCCAGATTTGGACACCCCTGTGTTACACTGTGCTGGTCTGCATAGTATTCGGTGGATTTGCAAAGATATTGCACCATAATACCTTCTTATTAGGACCAGCTGGAAATGTCACAAAACAACGTATAAATTTGAGCGTTCCTAAGAGTTGTCCCATTTCACACATTTAAAGCACATAAGGGCAGCATCCCTGCCATTGCGTCAGTCAAAATGCAGCACATGCCTTATATTTGAAGGCCAGTTTGGGACAAATTGCTCGTGTCACAATTTCCTTTTATGAACTGCTCCAAGTTATAATGTGTGCTCCAATAGGTTCCCACAAGCTACTTAACTTTGTTTTACTACCAATAGGTGATGATCAGAATTGCAGCCAACTGTGGGTCGTCAGCTAGTAATCTGAGGGATGTCTGGTGGGGATTCAGCCCATGTACCACCACACTTCACCAGCCCACAGAGGGGATAGTACTAGCCAAGGAAAGCTAGTTTATACCAGTAAGTATAAGGTAAAGGCTGGAGATTTGGAATGACCTCTGATAGTGGGTTTGTTTCCTGTTCCTCCACATGCAGCCTGCTGGGTGACCTTGGGCTCATCACAGTTCTTCAGAACTCTCTCAGCCTCACCTACCCCACAAGGGGTCTGTTGTGGGGAAGGGGAAGACCTTTGTAAGCCCCTTTGAGTCTCCTTGCAGGAGAGAAAAGTGGGGTATAAAACTCCATGCTTCTTCCTGTCCAGACTAAATAAATAACGTGTGTGTTTATTATTTATTTACAATATTTAATCCACTTCTGCTGGAGAAAATGCTTTGGAAGGTGGACTGCAGGACATTATACTCCACCGAGGCCCCTCCTCTCCCTAAACCCCATTTCCTTGGCTCTACCCTCCAGGTATTTTGTAACTTGGATTTGGCAACCCTACCAGTAAGCCAGAGTAGGTTGGGCTGCTTTTGGATCAGACTTGAACACACACACGCGTGAACTTGCCTTTTATAGATTTGGACCCTCACAGCTCTGTGGCGCCTGGGTAAGTTGCCCCTCCGCTGGTGCATTTGCCTCTTGCACGGCTCAGGGGTACAATGGCTCCAGAGGGGGATTCTGCCCGCCCCCCCATCTGGATTGGACTGCCCGTCTAGCAAGGTCAGTATTGGCTACTCTGGCTAGCAGTGGTTGCTGGGTACAGATGTTTCATGTCACCTGCTATCTAGCCCTTAGTTTAACTGGAGATGCTAGGACAGAAGTGGAAAACTTTTGCACACAAAGCAGATAACCTGCCACTGCGTCGTGGCCTTCCCCCGGCTTGCTCACTTTTCCAAACATCCAGGAGACTGGTTCTTACTAGGCAATAGATCAGGCAGCCTCTGCTTCGCCCTGCTCCAACCTGCACAGGACATTTTTGCCGCAAGAGAAAGCTTTGCAGAGCCAAAAGGAGTCTGACTTGAGCTGTAAGAACAAGTTTGTATATGACTCACTGTCCTGCAATGAAAACACCATGCGCTCACAAGCCTTTGAAGATGTTCGAAGCCAAAACAGATCCGGAAGCTGGTCACTCGTGTTCGGTTTTCAGTATTCAAAATTTAGTCAGTAGCTGTCCCTGTAAAGATTAGGGAAGCAATTGTAACAGTCCTGATTAGGTCTTATGGATGCATTCTGGTCTGTATGTTAGATTTACTTGAAGGTGTACTGGGGCATTACTGAGACACAGCCCTTTTAATGTATATATTGTAGATTTGATCAACTCACAAATTATACAGTCTGGTTGTGGCCCATCCACCCTGGGGGGAGGGGGAAGAAGAGGGGACAGGGGAAGGGGCCCATCAACTGGTAATGGCCCACCCACTCTGGGGGAGGGCAAGGGACGGGGAAGGAGGCCCAACCAGATGATGGGCCCCTTCCCTTTCCTCCCCAGGGTGGGTGGGCCATGAGCAGATATACAAACTATACAGCAACATTGTGTGCAAATACTTCCTTGTTTGGCTATTAATCTGCAGAATCTTATGACAATTTTCAGTTTGAAGAAGAAGAGTAGAAGAATTTGGATTTGTACCCTGCCATTCTTTCCTATAAGAAGTCTCAAGGCAGCTTACAAACTCCTCCCCCCCCTTTCCCCAGAACAGACACCTTTTGAAGTAGGTGGGACTGAGAGAGTTTGTGACTGGCCCAAGGTCACCTAGCAGGCTTCATGTGTAGGAGGGGGGGAAACAAATCTGGTCCACCAGATAAGAGCTTGTTGCTCATGTGTAGGAGTGGAGACTCAAACCCAGTTCTCCAGATTAGAATCCACCTACTCCTAACCACTACATCATGCTGGCTCTGTACAATAATAAATACAATACTTCTGAGTTTGAATGTATTGATGCTTCATTGTGTATAAATCTAATCACTGATGCTTTATTGTGTATCTATCAAATCCCAATTATTTAAGTAATCATATAGGAGTTCTTTATACTTACCTGTTTATATACACCAATATTTAATAGAATAGATATTTAAGAGCAACATTATTGCTTAGTTAGTTTGTTTACTTAAGAGTGCTGCCATTGTACTTACTGTACAGTGTAGATTATTGTCAAGACCTGAATGTTTGCTCTTGCCATCTCTTCAGGCGACATCAGGAGTTGTGGCATCTGGGATCGCTCTGACTGTTCTTAGCCTGATTGTTTGCTAGCTTTCGTTTTACTTTCGTTTTACTGTCTCACTGCTCTGGCTGGCCGGCCTGCTTCGGAACCACCTTCCCATCATGGAATCTTCTGGGAGTGCCGTTATCCGGTCTCTGTGCGGGACATGCATGGCTGTATCCATTTGTGAGAAACTTTGCTGGTTAACTGGGTCTGGGGACAAAAGGCTGCTGTATTTTCTGTTGGGATTTCCAGACTGGACAATAATCCTAATCCAGTGTTCATCTCTATACACGGCCTGGGACCCTCATACCTTCGGGACCGAATTCCCCTGTATGTCCCTACTAGGCCTCTCTCAAGCTCAAGCCGGAGGCCAAATCTGCAGCTAGTCCCTTGGCCCCTCAGTCTGAGTGCTGCTGGCCTCCCACGCTGAGCCAGGACTTTACAACCCTGGCCCCCTGCCTGGTGGAACACTCTTCACCTCCAGCTGTATCCGAGGCCCTCTGGGTAAGGGATCTTAGCTGAAGTTCTGCAGGGCCTGCAAGACGGAGTTGTTCTGCCGGGCTTTTGGAGTGTCCAGCCGCTGATATGAGTGTCCCCCGTCCCCTCCTATATTTCGGGCCCATTACCACCTATGGGTCCATTCTTTTTCTCCCCTTCTGGGAGAGTCTAATAGGAATTGTTGCGGGCACTGTGTTTATTAATTGCTGCATTTTAACCTAAATTGTTTATAGCCCATTATGTTATTGTTATTTTATGCTGTTCACCGCCCAGAGCCCTTCGGGGGTTGGGCGGTCTATAAGACTGAAAAATAAATAAAATAAATAAATAAAATATAGATTCTCTAACAATAAAGCAAAGATTTCATTTCTCGGTTCAGTCTGTTTCATTCAAGAGATCTTAGAGGACACAACAGTTATATGAAGTGCCGTTTCTTTTTTGTCTTGGAGTTCTAACATCTGTACCTTCCCTCAGGTTAAATTTTTAACCTCCAGATGGGGGCTTGATTTCTCCTGGAATTTCAACTGCATCTCCAAACTACAGACTGCTAGCAGAAATGACAGTTTCAGAGGGCAGACTCTACAAAATCACATCTTTGCTGAGCTACCAAACTTCTCTGGTTCAGTCTCCAGGAATGTCCCAACTCTGAGAGCACATCCCTAGTCCCATTAGAAGACTAAAATGGAGTTGGTTGTTGTGGGCTTTCCGGGCTGTGTGGCCATGGACTGGTAGATCTTGTTCCTAACCTATTGTTGAAGGCTTTCATGGCTGGATTCAACTGGTTCTGGTGGGTTTTCTGGGCTGTGTGGCCGTGGTCTCGTGGATCTTGTTCCTAATGTTTCGCCTGCATCTTTAGAGGTGTACCACAGAGAAAAGTCTGTTTCACACTACAGACTTCCCTCTGTGATACACCTCCCCTTTCTCTGCTTGCTTCTTTCCTTTCCAGCCACCAACCAACCTTTCTCCCCCTTCAGTCTTCAGCTTTATTATTTATTTTCTTCATTTATGCCCCATGTTTCCCCCTGATGGGACCTTGAAGCAGCTTTCCACATTCTTTGGTTCTCCATTTTATCCTCACAACAATGAGAGAGAGAGACACAGAGAGAGACAGAGAGACAGAGAGAGAGACGGGCCCAAGGTCACCCGTCAAACTTCCATGGCAGAGTGGGGATTTGAACCTGTCAAAACCCTTGATTGCCTTAATTGCCTGCTGAAAGACTGACAGCAGTGATGACTAAGAGAATGACTAAGCAAGATTGCATCAGCTTCCTGTATAAGTAACATGTGACCTTTGACTGTACTAGCCATAGGCTACTTAATGCATCATAGTGTATATAAGTAAGCAAACCCAGTTGAACACATTCCTTGCTGGGGACAGGACCTAAGCCGAAGGCTCTGTCCGTTTAAACTGTATATAGTGTTCCAATGCCAATACATCCTTTCTTTGAGTGAACTCCCTGGCTCCAGTGGTTATTGACACACTCTGTGTTTGCTCAAACGCGCCTACGTTGTCAACTCATGTCACCCTGATCCTCATCTGACACTCTTAACATCTAACCTCTTCATCAGACTGCCTGACAGCTTTTCCTCCTTACCATCCCCTGGCAGCCTGTCCCTGGAAAAAGTGTGGCCAAGTTGCAAAAGCTGTGCGCTATCAAGTTGCTCAGGTAAGTTGTGTGGTGGCCATTTTCAGGCCCAGCCAAGTTGCAAAAGTTGCGCCCAGGGATGTTGTGTAACATCAGGTTGTAGCCGCCACAACACTTTGGTAAGTTGTGCAAGCTGCATTAAAGCTGCTGGGACTGGCCCAGAGGAGCCCTCTTCCTCCCCAGAGTAGGAGGGAGGGAATCAGGGGTGGACTGGGAGGCCAAAATAACCCTGGATAGGGTCTTTCTTTTTACTGGCAAAAACCCAAGGTTTGAAGGCTAGCACAATGGTTGAGGTGCTTAGCATCCCTCACAATGGCCACTGGGATCTCAGAGAGCGTTCATTTCTTACAGGTGTTGCTTCTATTATTTGGGAGAGTTTAACATTTTAATTTTCCTGCAAATTTGGGGCTTTTTCAGGTTTGTAGGTAGATCTACCTTATATGTTCAGTCTCTGAATTTCAATTTCCACAGATGGGGCCATGTTGAGAATTAGATATATTGATGGTTGTTTTTGTTAGCCCCCCCCCCCCCGCCCCCCCTCCGCCAAACAAATTGCCTCTGGTGACAGTTTTGTATCATGTTCCATTGTTCGGTTTATGCCGTTTTGTGCAGTTTAAAATTTGGGACAGCTGGTTTTGAATTTTTAAATCTGTGTCGTAGTTTTGAATCTGTGGTGGATTCTACACAGCAAATGTATAATGGGTTGCAATCGTTATAAAGGAATTCATTTTCCTTTTCCCCATTCACATGGATGCCATGTGGGCAGCGATTGGAACCCATAGAAACAATCCAGGTTGCTTTTGCACCTTCACACAGAGACCCTTTAAACAAAAATCCTGCAACACATGTAGCTGTGCAGGCATGCAGAAATGAACCTTTGCAGTCAAGCCAATCATCCCACAGTATGATCAACTGCACCTGCGTAGCTGCGCATGTGTGACATGCAAAATTGTAAAAGGAAAGAAGCGACCTCCCTGTAACAGCAGGGCAAGAATGAACATGTTGCTGTGGCAGGTGGATTCTTCCTGACTGTGAAAAGCGCAGTGTGTCAGGATGTGGTTAGTGTGTGATTTGTCTTTGGGAGGTGGCCGCCGGCTGCTTCTGGCTTTCTGCCTAGGATGGGGATTTTTGCTTGTAGGTTATCTCTACTTGCCTGTGTGAAACTATGCTTTGTTTATTCTGTATTGCTTTGAGTATTTGCTTTGTTTATTCTGTATTGGTGGGAGCATGAAATGCCACTGTGTAAAATCTACTATCAGAGGTCTGAGGCTCTCAGACCTCACATTGCCTGTATCTGACTATGACTGCCAGCACAATAAAGAACTGAGAATGGTTACTTTGGCCTGGACTTTGCTAGGGAAATAAAGCACCTCCTGCCTGACTGTTCGTGCAGGGGGTGATTTTGCAAAACGATCTCTGGTTTAGTGATTTTCGAAAATCTCCGGTTGAGGGAAGTAAAGCAGGCCAAACTTGTTTGGGGGACAGGGCCTATGTGAAGTCCCCCCCCCCCCCAACAGTTTGTATTGGGCCCTACACCCATTATATTTGCCCTGTGCAGAATCCCACCATGTGTTGCTATTTAATGCTGAACTATACTGAATGATTGCATCTTTTAAAGTATTTGAATTGTTTGATGCCTTAAAAATCTGTTGAGAGGCAGTATATAAATATATACATAAAATTATTGCTCTTGAAAAGGAAACTGTTTTGCAGTCCAACATGTTACATTCAATCAGTGGTGGGATTCAAACAACTTAACAACCGGTTCTGGTGGTGGGATTCAAACAATTCAACAACTGGTTGTTTACAAGCACCATTTTAACAACCGGTTCTGCCAAAGTGGTGCGAACCTGCTGAATCCCACCACTGCACTCAATACTTTTTCACTGGTTATTGCCTATATCTGCAAACACCCCTGAAGCCACTGCAGTTATAGGCAATGAACAGTTTTTATTTAGTGCTAAACATTTTAAAGGAAGAAGATGGAATTCTCAAAATAAAATTTCCTGGCATGAGTTTGCTTGCCCAAATTTACTCATTTGAATGGTTTTGGACATTACTGGGTTTAGTGGAAATATAATCTAGGTTGTGGCAGTGCAATCCAGTTCCTATACAGTTCTTCAGTTGCAAGCATCCAGCCGTTCTCTTAACCATCACAACAACTCTGCCCGATAGGTCAATATTGTGGTGTCCATATGTAGGCTGGAAGAAGGTGTGGACTGTGCCTTTCTGTGTTTATAGCTCCAATGCAAAAGAAGCATGGGAAGAAACTGAATTGTTGACTGAATAAGGCTATCCCCACACACAAATATATGGGAGTAATTTCCTTGCTGGTAATATGCAAGACCATACTATTCCACAACTTGGGATTGTTCGGGAAACTGCAACTGGTCTAGAATGCAGTGGTGACATATTCGACCTGAGCTCCACCAGCTGCACTGGTCACCTGTTGAATTCTGGATCATGTTCAAGGTCTTGGTGTTAGTCTTTAAGGCCATGAGTGGTCTGGGACCCTTATGGGATTGCATCACCCTATATTGCCCCTGGAGGTCACTTGTTCCTCTGGTCAATGGCGTAGCAACAATGGGGCGGGTGTGTGTGTGACACTCCAGGTGCCACTGCTGTGGGGGCATGGCTGAGCCAAGATGGGGGCATGGGGGCATTCTGGGGCATGGCAGGGGCAGGCAGTGCTGTGGCAGGGGCGCAGGATGCACGCATGCCTCAGGGCCAGTTCCCCCTCGTTCCACCCCTACCTCCGGTGCTAACCTTCTGGCAGTCTCAGGCCCCAAAGACATCCGGCTAGCCTCAACAAGAACCGGGGCATTTTCAACCCTGACTCTGGCCTGGTGGAACTGTAACCAGAGAGACAGATAATAATTATTTTTGGTTTTAATATAGTTTTGATAGATATATAATGTTAGTAGAATTTAGGTTTTCTGTAAAACTTTCCTTCCTGCTGCAAAATACATTACTCCCTGAAACCATTGTCTAAGTCACAAGCTTGCTGAAACAAAAAGATTAGATTATGCTAAAGGTGGACCCAGAGAAACAGGATGCAGACCGTAAATGAATCAGACAAACCCCTTCTGCATTTTTACATAGCCCCAAGTAATTGTCACACACACCCAGGAAGAGACCACAGCCGATGGCAGAATTTATGTTAAGTAATTTCCTCCTACTTTGGGAAGAATCACTAAAGAATAATACAGTCATCTAGCCTTACTAAAAGTCTATACCAAAACTGTAAGTTTTGAAAAAAAGCACTAACAGCCAGATACAGGACGGAACGTCAAGGTGAATATGCATAAGAGCCAGCAGGCAAACATCTGCATTATCACAAGGACAACTATCCGGAGGTGTTTCCTCACCAAAGATAAGACCTGGACGTCTCAGAAGAAGAAGCAGTACAGTAAACCTTTATTAGGCATAAAGAAGGAGCTTAATGGCCCTTGATGGCTCTGGATTATTATTGTATAATTCAATCTATGATGTAACCTCTAAAATTACTGTAAGAAGTCTGTATTTTTTTGTGTTCAGGGCGTTTTTTGCCAGGCGTGGCCATCAGCCTTGCCTGGTGCTCTGTGTGCGTTGGGCCTGTGTGCTGGTGTTCCTCTGAGCTGCTGACTCACTTTCTACCAAACAAAACTCTGTTGGGCTGCATTAAAACTTTATTTTTATTTTTCAATTTGAATTTTGTGGCTTCAATTTTATTGCTGAACCACTATGAAAAGTTGCCGTAGCAACGGGTAACAGGACTCTCTATCAGCTGACCCCAGGGCCCTGTGGGGCTTAGTTTCGCAGGGCCTGTAAAACAGGGATATTCCACTGAGTCTTTGGTTGAGGCAACGATGGTACTTTTAACATCTTGCTGGCCTCCTAATCCACCCCTCCTTTCTCTCCTCCGTTGTTTATGGAGGGCGAGAGGGAAAAAAAATGTTTAGGCTAATTTGGGACTGAAAATGGCCCTCCATGTGATAAATTGTTGTCACCATCTTTAGAAACTGTAGGTGTAGGGCCTGAAATGTATCATCTTAATTGCTTGATATGTTTTATGCAAACTATTGGATTTTATCATATATGTGAGCTGCCCTGAGCCTGGCTTTGGCTGGGAAAGAGTGGGATAGCAAGCCCAACAAACAAACAAACACAATAACTCCATGGGTAGGACCTATCCCAAGGATAGGGAGTTCTCTCAGGGCAGGGAGTTCCAGAGTTAAACTCAAATCTCCCTTCTGACTTGAAACTGTCCAACAGTTCAATCCTAAGCAGGTCTACTTAGTGGAGCTTATTCACAGGAAAGGGTTCTGAGATTGCACCACAATCATTTTCTTTGTTTCAGCATCTCCTTCCCCCAGCCGGCAATATGGACATCACAATATTGATCTACCTGGCAGCCTCATTGTAACTGTTGAGATAATGGCCGTGAAAGGCTTTGGGTGCTTGCAAACAGTCCCTCGCCTGTGGCGATGATTACTTACCACCAGGCAAGCAAGTCAAGCGTTTTTGTAAGTTGGGCAAGAATGAGCAGGTGGACTAGTTAACAACAACAACAACAAAAAAACCTGGGTTAATAAGTTCTGCGTATCTGGAAGGCAGCTCATAACTTCCATCTAAATGCTAAGTGTTGTTATTTCCCTGCGTTGCAGGGATGGATGTTGTGTCGACATCATTTGCGCAAACATATTGTGGGTCTCTTTAGTGAATGTTTGAATGGGCCTCCATCCGGCTGAGGAGACGGCATCGTAAGAGGGAAAAATTAACTTGCAGGGCTGGGTATGTCTCAATAAATCCACTTGCCAGGAGTCACGAGCTGCTATGCCCGCCGCCGCCAGCCAGCTCTTAGAGAATTTTGATTACCCGTATGCGGCTTCCAGCGTTCCGGCTGGTGTGCTGGCCTGCAGCTACTCGTCAACCCAATTAAATAACATTTAAATGCATAACAATCCCGCCAACATCCACTGATGATGGAAATTGTCAGCTAGGAAAGTGGAATGGGTTCCGCTGTCCCACTTTTTTTTTTTTTGTGTGCACTCAGCAATTCTGGCAGCAATTTTGCGGCGAGCGAACGCACGGCTTTATGGTTGCACTTTTGTTCTTTGGAAACTTTTGAAGATCATTCTACTACTATACTAATTAATTTGCAAAGCACTGCCATGCCAAACAATTTCAGGCTAGGCGCATATCTGTTCCGCCTCCCACTAACCCTGCTTGCTCGCTCTCTCATTGCCTTTCTTGGTTCTGCCAGTTCGTATAATACTTCAGAAATCAGTAATACAATCCAGAGGCAAGTTCCTCCTCTCTAGCCCTCCTTGGATCTTATCTGTAGAGTTGCCAACCTCCAGGTGAGGCCTGGAGATCTCTTGGAATTTCAACTGCTCTTCAGGCAGCAGAGAAAATAGTTGCTTTAGTAGCACAGGTGTCAAACTCACGGCCCTCCAGATGTTATGGACTACAGTTCCCATCATCCCTAACATCTGGAGGGCCACGAGTTTGACACCTATGCTTTAGAGAGTGGCATTATACTATGGCATTATATCCCCCACCTTTAAGTCCCCAGGTTCCACCCCCAGATCTCTGGGAATTTCCCAACCCAAACCTGGCAATCCTATGTATCTGCCATCTAGCAGTTTCCTTTTCACTAGGATCCGTTTAATCTTCCCCGGTGTTTATTTTTCCATTGTGATTGTAAACCAGCTACTGAGGATTTATCAAAACAAGTTATGCCAGAGGTGGGATGCTAAGAAGAATCTGACCTCTGTGCTAGAGATCAGCTTTTCTGAAAGTTAGCAAACACCCCAAAGTATTGCAATGCTGTGAATATTCACCTGGGTTAGCAGATGTTCATTACATATCATAGGCATGGTCAGGATGTCTTCAAATTTTAAAGGACAGGAGTGAGGAAGTTTGGGGCTCATAGGTAGAGCATCCGCTTTGCATGCGGAAGTACTGGGTTTGGTCTTTGGCATCTCCAGTGAGATGGGTCTGAAAGCAGAGGATATGAAAAGACCTTAGGCGCTGGAGAGCCACTGCCAGACAGAGTAGACCAGAGGTGTCCAACTCTGGCGCTTGAACATCTGAAGGGCCAGAGTTGGACATTCCTGGAGCAGACAATACTTTCATAGACTAAGAGTCTAATTCTGGATAAGGTAAGACGTGGGAACACCTCTCAACTGCAAGAGGTGCTAAGATATTTGTATGGGGAGGCCTAGCTAGTTAGAATGTCCTCCAGATCTCCAGCGGGAATGAGAGGGGACAATATTGGGAGCCCTTGGTCACCCTGGGGGCCCAGGGAGCTACACAAGAGTTGTGCTGTAATTTAATCGGCTATTTTCCTGAGGGGAGTGTGGGGAGAAGCATGAATTCAATCCAGTCACGTCATTTAGCAGTGGGGATAAATGGGGGAGGGATTTGCTGCCCTGTACCCTCTGTGGGAGCATGAGAAATGGAATGGAAATAAAATGTGAAGTGCTCTCCACGACAGCATTCATGCAAACCTTTCTATTGTCGGCAGGAATCAACTGGCTGCGGTGGGTCTTCCAGGCTATGTGGCCGTGGTCTGGTAGTTGTAGCTCCTAATGTTTTGCCTGCATCAATGGCTAGCATCTTCAGAGGCATGTCATAGAAAGCAGATAAACAGCTGCTGTGGCTGAATCCAGTGAGTTGGCCTCTTCTGGAGGCCTTGGCAACCACTTCTGGTGGGTGGGCCAGCCCTGTCAATGACTTGAAGGAAGGCTCATTGAGTCTTCAGAGATTCTTGTCAGCAGATTTAAAAGGGATAATTGTGTTTTGCAGGAATCTTGCCAAGTGTCACAAAATATTGTTTTTTTCTAGCATAAACTGTCATATACTAAAGCCCACTTTTTCAGATAATATAAACTGGATCCTTAGAACACAGTTTGAAACTCCTGAACTAGAGAATTTTGGCAGTGGAGTGTAGTCTACATTCAACTGGGACATGGAATTTCTGACTCATTATGGATATTGACTTCCCCTGTGGGACTCCCTGCCTGTTATATGTGTTAATTCTGTACATGTCTTGATTAGATTGAATTTTAGATCATTGCATTTCACTCTGTACTTCTACTGGGTCAACTTCTGCTTATTTGACCAATTTTTTTCCTCTTTGCACACTTCCAACATAAAATATCTGCATAATAAAGAGGGTCCTCTAGTAGCATCTAATGAAGTGGCCATGAAAGTTTACACTGAAGTAAAATTTTGTTAGTTAACCTGTCACTAGACTCTTGTTTATATCTGAATGGAAGATTGCATATGTCATGTAATAATAAAGAGCCGAGTACGCCTGCTCACATTTAGATTGCCTGACTATTGAGTGGCAGGAAGAGAAACAGAAGTTGGGGAAATCTTCATCAGTTTAGTTGCCATGGGTCCAGGAGCAGCAGTGGCATAGTGGTTAAGAGCAGGTGCATTCTAATCTGGAGGAACTGGGTTTGATTCCCCGCTCTGTCGCTTTAGCTGTGGAGGCTTATCTGGGGAATTCAGATTAGCCTGTGCACTCTAACACACGCCAGCTGGGTGACCTTGGGCAGTCACAGCTTTTCGGAGCTCTCTCAGCCCCACCCACCTCACAAGGTGTTTGTTGTGGGGGGTAAGGGTAAGGAGATTGTAAGCCCCTTTGAGTCTCCTACAGGAGAGAAAGGGGGGATATAAATCCAAACTCTTCATTAACAGAAAGCATCGTAACAAAGCCAGTAAAAAAAGTGACTTTCTTATTGTCAAATTTTATTGATGAAATCATATTTCCCACGAAAGGCCTCTTACTGCTACAAGCCTCTGACCAGCTTTTGGGAACCAGCAGTGTGCTCCTCTTTGTGTTATGGGAACCCCAAAATTTGAGCCAGATTAGGTAAAGATCCATTCCTGCAGAGTTCTGGGTGTCTTTCACCTACCAGCCCGTCCCTGAGCCAGGACAGGACACACGGGGGAGATTGATAAACCCAAGCAAGACATCTGCAAGGATCATTGAGCTAATTAACAACCCGGCAGTAAGAAAAATGCTCCTCGTTAGGGAGCAGCACAGGCTTCCTCGTCAACAGGGTGTGTCAGGAACTGGGGAGGGGAGCAATGCAGGGAGGAAGGGGGTGGACCTCGCCCACAAGTCATCTTGTGGAACAAGATGCGAGAGGCTCAGCAGGGGCCTCTAATGATAGCTGTGGGTAGGGAGCTCAGATTGGCCTAAGGCTGTAATTATACCTAATGCGTCTGGCCATTCAGTGCAACATTTCTGGAAAGGGACTCATTCCTGGTGCATCGGAACAAACAGATGGGTGGACTTGCCCACGTCCAACTGGCCCCTTGTAGCAATGCTTTTAACAGTGGCTTGGTCTGCAGAGTTTAGTGAGGGATAACGCTCACCTCCCTCAAGATGCATCTTCATCTGCTGAGAAATAGCCCAGGTAGGGTTTTGTTCCCAGGTCACCTGGCAACCCTACAGAAAAGAGAGACAGGCCCTGATCCCTCCCAAGCCTTTATAACATGGGTGTGGAGACCAAATGCTCAGTTAGTGAGCATTTATGCATGCAGTACTTACCCCATGGCTGTTTGCTTCACAGTGGGGTTTCCCCGCGGTTTTTTGTTTAAGTAGGGATTCTCCTTCGAAGTGTCCCTACCCAAGCTGATCTGCATTTTTGCCTAAAGAGTGGAAGGAACTACTATGATGTGAGGCAGGAAGGCAGGGAAGAGTGAGAAAACCCCAGAAAGTTGGTGATTGCCTTCACTTTCCCTGCAAAGGGAGAGAAAATGTTGCACTTTGAGAGCTTTTGGAAACCTTGGGGACTGTGGGGATTCTCTGATCTGAAGGCAGGGTGACTGCCGTAGAGGGAAAAACATGTGCACACTGAGAATCAAACCAAAAGGGAATGTACGCCTAATGTGAAGGGGACAACACATGCATAAAAGCCCACTGTTTCCAATTGACGTTTTCAGATGAGGCGTAGACTTGTTTCCTTGCTCTCTCTGTGGTGACTGACAGCTGTGGAAGCTTCATCCATTACACAGTACGCAGGTTAGGTCTTGGGTCCCCACCCTGGTTTCATAGAAACACACCATCTGCTGGTCCTCCTCAGTTCCTATGTGCATGATGCCTGATTCAGATCATGCCTGGGTGCCTGTGGCAAAGGCACTTCAACTTGCTCTCAGCTGCACTGTTTTCTTGACCTGTAACACTCCCAGAGATGTGCTATTTGACCTGTTGAGGAAATCTACATGCACACTCATGGGTTTCCTTGACAGATCAAAAAGCACTGCGGCTAGACTATTATAATGCAGGAAAATTGTTTATGAAGCTAAAGCTCTTTCTCTGAATCTGGTATTGTAGGCATTGAAGAATACCATGTGACTGTTACACATGAAACAGGGTGGGGACTTTGGGCTCAGATTGCGTTTTCCTGCATTTTAGACTTCTTGGCATAGTTGTAGTGATGTATCTATAAATGTAGGGATGGAGTTTGCTGGGATATTTCAGCAAACAAGCGAGATTTTATGGGAAAATGTCTTTCTTTAGTAGCCACTGAATAAAGCATCAATTTAGAAATATTAGTGATGCCAGAAAGCTGTTTCCTGCTATTTAACAAAAAAGAGACGAGAGAATAATTTTGAAATGTTGTATGGGTGACATTCAACTCCTGTGAATTAGCAATTACCAGATGATAAATCTTAGAGGTGTAGCAGAGTAAATCCAGATTAAAGACACATGTGGTAGAAACACAAGAAGGCTTTGGGGAAAGAGTTAATCTAATCAGAGGAATTATAGGACATTCAATCTTTTAAAATCTGGTAGTAATTTTCTTAGATGGAGTTTGGAGACTTCGGAAGAGCAAGGTAAGAAGTTAGCGACAAATATATCATGGGCTTTTAGAGCAAGTTGCAAAATGTGAAAAAAAGGAGAATAAGGGACTTTGCCAAGAGTTCTTGAATGGCTGTGAAAAGTGCAGACAGTTCTAGAAAGAATTGTTTTGACTTTTTTTGGAATGTTGGGATTAGAAAACTCTACAATAAAATGTACTTGAGACTATTAGGGGAAGGGCTGGGGTTCTTTTGAAAAAGTATCTACATTGCATTCATAAGACCCAAGGTTTAGTCCTTGGTATTTCCAGTAAAAATAAAAATGGGGAGGGAGGGATGCTTATGTATTAAGAAAAGGTCCTGCTGCACTGAAGACCTGCATTCAGACATTGTAGTAAACTCCAATTAAGCTGAGACTGCACAATACAGAGATGTGAAGGCCTGAAATAATCTGGAAAAAAATAAGCCACCTCTTTTCCCCCTGAGAATTCCCCCCCCACCACCACCAATTTTTCTGATTAGGAAATTTGGGAACCATGAAAATTTTTTTGAATGAGTCAAATGTTTCTTAAGACAAAGATTTTCTCATTCAAAATGTACAGCGTGAAAAAAATCTGATCTATATGTTAAATTTTTCAAGTGGAAGAAAATTGGGAAATTTTGTGGACCGCTGAAAAAAATCCTATGAATGTTCCCTCTTCTTTAAATGCACTGAATGTGATTTTAAGACAGTGTAATTATATGACAATGTTTCTGTCTGAATAACACCTTTTTTTGGATCACTACAGAATCAATTTCCTATTTTAAGGGTTTTTTCCCTTTCTTATCAGATGGCAAAAATTAACATCCATCTGCTAAGGTAGCATAGGTTGCAAGGTCTTCAGCTTCCCCTCTAGCATTGTGTTTTGGGTCCATTTGCAGTTTTTCTTATAAAAACAAAGTACATTTGCAGTTTTTCTCATGGAAACAAAGATAATACCGCAATATACCAAATGGTACACTTTTATATGCTAATTAAGTTATAAGTGATGCATTTTTATGTTGTTAAATCAGGAAAATAAATCTAGGTGTGATAGAAAAGTAAATATTGCATATACTTCATAAAAATATTTTACATGTTTTCCCCAAAACGTCTGTTAAAACCCTTTCAGAAAAAGATCCCCCCTGCCCCCCTCCCGCTCACCAGCAGCTTCCAAATTTCCATATGTTTTACACTTCTCCATTGGTGGGATTCAGCAGGTTCGCACCACTTCGGCAGAAACGGTTGCTAAAATGGTGCTTGTAAACAAACAGTTGTTAAATTACTTGAATTCTGTCATCAGAACTGGTTGTTAAATTATTTGAATCCCACCACTTCTTGCACAAAGGTGGCTGGTTGATGTGCTCATGTACCTTCCTCTTATGTTGTGATGGAGAGCATAATCAACTTTTCATTCCTATTGTAAGGAATTCCATAGAAGCAGAAATAAAAGGCTTTTTGGTGTAAAAGACCGTTTATTCAGACATCCTAGAAAGCTCACGTACACGACGTGGCAGGAATAAAGTCTCCCGCCAGAAGCACAGGTTATAACTCTGTCCATCCCATCCCCTCAGTTCCCATGGGAGCAGGTTCTCATCTCTCATGAGATAAGGTCTCATCAGAGTCTCCATGCAGATGCTATTTGTCGCCGGGTTATGGAATGCAGTCAAGGCCAGGCGGCTGTCCCGATCATCAACACCATTGAATCCTTTACACCTATTAAGGAATTCCATAGAAGCGAAATAAAAGGCTTTTTAAAAGCACCTTATTCAGATATCCTAGAAAGCTCACGCATTAACGACGGCAGGAATAAAAGTCTCCTCACAGAAGCACAGGTTATAACTCTGTCCATCCCATCCCCCCTCCCGGATTCCCATGGGAACGGAGTTCTCATCTCTCTCGCAGAGATAAGGTCTCCGCCAGAGTCTCCGCCGCAGATGCTGGCCCATCGCCCGGGTTATGGAATGCAGTCAAGGCCAGGCGGCTGTCCCGATCATCAACACCATTGAATCCTTTACACCTATGTCATACGAGTGTAGTCACCTGATTAAATGGAAGTTCGCTTACTGGCTAGAGTTCTGTATCTGGATGAACCTGTGGTTCAGCATCCTAGCCTGTATGGAGTAGTACTTTGATTCATCTTGGTGCCTGTAAACCAGGAATCCATCTGCCTTCAAACCAGACTGACGCATGCCAATTATGGCAGGAGAGCCAGCGTGGTGCAGTGGTTAAGAGCAGGTGGATTCTAATCTGAAGTACTGGGTTTGAATCCCCACTCCTCCACCTGAGTGGCAGAGGCTTATCTGGTGAACCAGATGTGTTTCCACACTCCTACATTCCTGATGGGTGACCTTGGGCAACTCACAGTTGTCTCAGAACTCTCTCAGCCCCACCTACCTCACAAGATGTCTGTTGTGGGGAGAGGAAGGGAAAGGAGCTTGTAAGTCACCTTGAGGCCTTCTGCACTGTAGGATTCAACCTTAGTTTGACGTAGGTTTGACCCGGGTACTCCGCACAGCCGTAAAGTTTGACTAATGTCTGCCTCTGCTCCCCCCCTCACGGTCAAATTTTCGAGCTCGACTGGGAGGTACGACTTTTTGCCGAACCCGGGTTGCACTCAAACCAAAGCCGGCACAGTGCGGAATCTCCCTCACCTCAACTCATCCGGCCAGCCAATCACAGTGCACTATTTTGGCCATGCGCAGAACGGGAGACTCGCGGCGGCAAAAAGCGCGCCTTCAAAAAAACCCCTTATCATGCATGAACCAACAACTCAGCTCTGCTCGTTCTGCTCCGACAGAGAAGGCTTGCGAAAATGCAGATTCCCGCCAGTTTGTGACAGGCAGAAAATCGGCACTTTGTGACGTTGTCACAATGTAGCTCCTACATGGCAAAATGAAAAAAAGGGACGCGCACACAAGTTGCCTGCCATAGAACGGCAGCCAATCAGGAATGAGGAGCAAAAGATGCGAGGAGGTAACCTCGCCCTCTGAACTCAGGTCCGGAGAGACGATCCGGCTGCTATGCGGAATAACAGAAGAGTCGAGCTCAGGTAACGATTTCTGCAGACACGAGTCGAACCTAGGTCGCCTCTGCTGTGCGGAAAGCCCCCTTGAGTCTCCTTACAGGAGAGAAAGGTGGAGTATAAATCCAAACTCTTCTTCTTCTCTTCTAACTGTGTTCAACACACGGTATGAGGCCAGTAACCACGCAGCCACAAACCACCAGCCACAACCCTGACTTACTTGGAGCTTGTAATGACATTTCTTTGTTTCAGACAAAGGGACAAAAGCCCAAGTCTGCATCCACACATCACTAGATATTGCACTATCATTACACTTTCAGAATCATTCTCAATTAGATTTTCCTGTGCAGACATGACAGTCCAGTTGCAAATGATGGCCATAACGCAATGACAGTACATAATATCCAGTGATGTGTGGCTGCAGCCCAGGCTAATATAAAAAAGGCTGGAAAGCCTCTGGGTACTTGGAGCCCTTGCAAATAAGCAACTCTGGATGTTCTAGAACAGCAGCAGAACTAGCAAACCTGAAGGCCAAACTTATGGCTGCCACATGCCAATTATGGCAGGAGACTTCTGCCTAGCAACCTAGGTTGTGTACCATTGCTCAATAGGGCAGCGGGGGCGGGGGGGAATGGAGGAGGAATACATGGTGTTCTGACACCATACCCCTAGAAACATCATTGAATTGGTTGATATTCTAGGACTCCCCCAAAACTCTATGGTAGAACACTGTGTACTTACATGCCCTGTCTACCTCCCACTGGGCACCACCTTAACCAAACTGCATGATGCCATTTTTGGTGTCTTGCGTCTGGGTAACCTGACTGAATCAGTCAGCCACGGGTTAGCTGCTGGGACCCTAGTATCAGCCAAACTACCTCCGTATACAAAGTATATTTTGTTTTTAAGAGTAAATATTAATAATGAAAAACAAGTCAACAAATGCATAGGTTCTCCTAATAGTGGTAGTCCAGATAATAACACAAATAAAACTGAAAGTTTGGAAACACCCCCCCCCCCCTTGCAAGTGCTAATTTCTAGAGGGTTGCTGTGAGGATAAAGAGGAAAGAGAACTAAATGTGAAAATGCTGTATTTGAAGTGGACGAAGAGGAAGGGGAACCATCCAGAGCATAGGTGTCAAACTCTCACCCCTCCAGATGTTATGGGCGACAGCATCATGCTGGCAGGGGATGATGGGAGCTGTAGTCCATAACATCTGGAGGGCTGCGAGTTTGACACCTGTGATCCAGAGCATTCTGAGCTCCTTGCAGGAAGGGTGGGATTTTAAAACATGGATAGTGAGAGATTTGCGGTTTTCTGTGGTGGGCCCAGTCCTTTGGGATGGCCTTCCGGAGACGATGCAGAGAATGCCTTTGCTTGCCATGTGTGGGAAGGGCTGTTTTATTCCAGATGACATTTGGGGAGACTAAACAGTTTCAGCAGTTATGGCTGTGCTTATTTGAATTCTTGGTGTTTTTCATTTTGCATGTTTTTTAGAATTTTGACTGCTTTAATGTGCAATTTGTCTGTTTGAATCTTGCCAGCTAAACTGGTATATTTTTTTGTCTCCACAGCATGTTGGCTGTGCTGTTAGCCGCCTTGAGTCTGAGGAGATAAGGCAGGATAAAAATATTTTAAATGAATTCAATTCTGCTTTTTGCCCCTTTCTGCAGGGAGAGTTGTGCTGACCCTTCCAGGGAAAATGAATTTTCTCCTGATTTGGAGACAGAATGTGCAGGAAGTCACTGAGACAATGGTCGATTCCCCACTTTCAATTAGTTCCAGAATAGCGACTGTAAATGTTGCGGTTTCCTCATGTTTTCCCCACTGGGCCACAGATCAGTTCCAGCTCTGTAGCTCCCCCCCACTCCTTACCCCGAATTCCTCCCATACCTGGTTGCTTGTGCAAGTTTTGCCAGGACACATTTACATTCTGGATTGGTGGGGAATTTCGGGCGACTGAGTTCGTTTTCAGATTCCTGTCTTAGCAGTGACACGAATGCTCCCAGCCAATTGGAGCGTGCCAGCCAATGTGTGATGCGCGCGCAGATTTTTCTTTAAGTTTTGTTTTCATCTCACTCGGCTCCTCCTGTTCCTCTGATTAGGTAAAAAACATTCCTGAACTTGGCTCTAATGATAGAAATGAGAACTTTCCTTGAGAAATCAAGAGAACAAAGAAAAAACTTGATGGTAGCTAATTATAAGGCAGGGGTGTCGTATTCTCGACATGTCATGATGTCATGACGTGATAACATGTTGGAAAGTATCCGCCCCCAAATGGCACGACAGCCAATCTGGTCAACCCTGGCAAGCCGAACCCGCAATAGTGGGGAATGTCCGTTTTCTGGAATCAGAGACAGGACCAGATGCCTTCAATTGAAAGTGGCTCAAGTGAGGATGAAGAAACAGCGACGAAAAGGTCCGGTTACTTTTCAAATGTGTATTAATCTACATATGATTTACAATGGGAAATCGACCAATGTGTATCTCCCATCCTCAGATGATCCCCAAAAGTGTAGCGAGAGGACACACAAATCATTTCATATTTCATGCTTCCATAGAATGTTCAAAGCAATGCAGTGAGCAGCCCTAAGCAGGTGTATTCAATCAGAACTCTCCTGTTATTCAGTGAGTGCCCTTAGGTTGATGCCTCAATGAGTGCCCTTAGGTTGATGCCTCAAAGGCTGAAGGCAGTGGATTTCAGACCTAATTGAATGACGAAGCATTTTAGATAAAGATGTCTAAGGCCGTAGGCCCCTTCTGCACATGCAGAATAACGCACTTTTAATCCACTTTCACAATTGTTTGCAAGTGGATTTTGCTATTCCACACAGCTTCAAAGTGTATTGAAAATGATTTGAAAGTGCACTATTCTACATGTGCGGAAGGGGCCATACATTCACCACTTCAGCTTATTTTGCAGGTGTTATTGGCAGGATGTGTCCATTGCATTATGGTCAGTTGTTATAAAATAATTGCTCTAGATTGATACCTTGTTCCTTGCTGCAGCGGCCACAACCTTGTCATTCCTTGTCATTGCCCACCACCTCAGGCTGTGTTTGACTTCTGAGGAGACCACCAAGAATTGATGGTGGGGAGTGAGGGAGGGGAGGGAGTCAGGGGTGGCATGCAAGGGAGGAAAGGGAGGGGGTCTGGCATCTGGACATGGCCCACCCACCCTAGCGGAGGGAAAGGAGAGAATGAGGGGTGGCATGCAAGGGAGGGGAGGGAGGGGATGAACAGATGGAAATTATAATGGTATTAAGGGACACTGACATTAGAAAAAGTGTGTGAACAGACTTGGAGAAGGAGATTTGGAGTTGGGGAGTGGACTAGGAGGCAGAAATGACCTGGATAATGGCCTTGTAAGGGGAATAGGAAGAAACAACCAGCTTCCGCCTGACCTTTGGAAAGCTGGAGCTGCCCCTCGCTTGAGGCCGGGGTGGTGCTCACCATATAGGTGCTATCCTCAGGGTGGTGGCTGGAGATCTCCCAGGATTACCACTGATTTCCTGCCAATAGAGATCAGTTTACTTCAAGAAAACGGCCACTTTGTAAGGTGATCTTTATGACATTGTGCCCTGTTGAGGTTCCCCCTCTCTCCAAACCCCACCCTTCTCAGGCAGTACCCCCCAAATCTCCTGGCAATTCCCAGTCCAGAGCTGGAGACCATAGCTTACCTTACCAGTACCCTTTTCGGGCCCTAATGATCAATCTTCCTCTACCTGAGACAGGGTTGCCAGGTTCCCCCTAGCTGCTAGCAGCTTTGTTGGGGCAGTAAGCTACATGTGCGGCGCAATGGGGTCACTTCCAGGTTTACCCTGAAGCGCCAGCACCATTTGGGACACTCTAGCACTGTGGAAACCATAAAGTTTTTTTTCTCTGTGTTAGTACCCCCCTATCACAATGCCAGTGCTTCTGCAGTGAAACCAGAAGTGACATCATCATGCCACACACTTGGATTGCTGCTCCCTTTCAGTTGGTCTGCTTTCACCTGCTGACTGGCTGAGGGTCAGCAGACAGCCTGGTTGATTGGGGGGGCACTTGCCTGCCAAAACTGGACAAATGGGAACCTAACATGAGTTGTCAGTTCTATGTTGGGAAATACCTGGAGAATTTGGAAGTGGAGCCTGAAGGGGTGGGACTTAGGGAGGAAAGGGACCTTCCATAGGATATAATGTCATAGAGTCCACGTTCCAAAGCAGCCATCTTTCTCCAGGTGAACTGAGTTCTGTTACCTGAAGATCAGAGAAGAAGAAGAGGAGGAGGAAGAGGAGTTTGGATTTATATCCCACCTTCCTCTCCTGTAAGGAGACTCAAGGTGGTTTATAAGCTCCTTTCCCTTCATCTCCCCACAACAGACACCTTGTGAGGTAGGTGGGACTGGGAGAGTTCCAAAGAACTGTGACTAGCCAAGGTCACCCAGCAGGAATGTAGGAATGCAGAGACACATCCGGTTCACCAGATAAGCCTCTGCCACTGAGGTGGAGGAGTGGGGAATCAAACCCAGTTCTCCAGATTAGAATCCACCCGCTCTTCACCACTGGAAGTTGGTGACCCTAGGGGTGATGGAGACACCCAGGTGGAGAGGAACAGACAAGGAATACAGACTGGGGAGCAGCAGGAAAAAGGAAAACATTGAGTAGACTTCCATAGACTTCCATAACTGGCGAGATGGAGATGGATCCCAGCTGCGACCTTCAGCCTTCTGTGGCTCTGTAGGCTTCTTCTGGACCCCTGTAGCCCTGTCCCCAGCTAAATCAGTTTTCCATTTGTGCCCCCTTGAAGATGATTGGTGGGAATGTAAAGGCAGCAGCCAGCTGGTTAGGACACAGTGTTCACTTGTGTCCCCTCCGTGCATGTCTGCAATGGGTGATTTATAGCGACGGGTTGGTGATTTACTTCCTGCTGTTGCTACTGTCATAAATCCCCCCTGCAAGTGGCTGGCCCTGCATCACAGTGGCTGACAGGCAGCGTAATGAACTGGCATGCATGCTGCACTGCTTGGAAGGGGCAGTGTGTTCAGGGGCTGCCACGGCTAGAGATGGGCTGGGTGGAGTAGATTTGCACCCCCCAGAAAATTTCCTTTGGGAAGACTTGATCGATAGGCTGGGCTTCTGAGTCCAGCTGGCCACCATATTGGGGGGGGGCGTGGGGGGGTCAGAAAGGATTTACTCCCCCCCCCGGGTCTGATTGGTTAAGTAATGAGTCTAACCTGTGTTTTTCCTCCTCTCCCTTTTATCTATTATACTCCATTATCAGACAGCATCCGTTGCACTGTAGGAGGGAGCGAAGGGTTAACTTAGTAGCAGATTCATATAGTTTGAAGAATTGTCTGTCCCTTGGAATGACTTGAGCGATAAGTTCTTGCAGAATTAGGACAATTTCACTGTTGGTTCGATCAGTGTTATGGGGGAGGGAGATGGAAAGGCTAGGGCTGGAGCTTTATCCCAAAGGCTGTGTGAATCATGGGCTGCATTTCAGATTGCTGCCGCTGATAGGAAATGAAGGTTTATGAATGTACACACATTGTAGGTAGGGATAAGGGTTGCCAACAGGCCTGGAGGGAAAAAAAAAGCCCCTGTTGGTTTAACAGAGGTGTTATGAGTGGAAATGGGCAGCTGAAGGATTTCATGGCAGGGAGGGAAATAATGCCACCTGAGAAAGAACATTCCTCTATTGGAGGAAGAAGAAAAAGAAGAGTTTGGATTTATATCTCCTCCCCCCCTTTCTCTCCGGTAGGAGACTCAAAGGGGCTTGCAAACTCCTTGCCCGTCCCTCCCTCACAACGAACACCCTGTGAGGTGGGTGGGGCTGAGAGAGCTCAGAAGAGCTGTGACTAGCCCAAGGTCACCCAGCTGGCATGTGTGGGAGTGCCCAGGCTAATCTGAATTCCCCAGATAAGCCTCCACAGCTCAGGCGGCAGAGCGGGGAATCAAACCCAGTTCCTCCAGATTAGAGTACACCTGCTGCTCTGTGCGGACACAGTCACCCAATGTTATCTGCAGCTGTGGCAGGGTGGTAGTGGTGTTTTCACACACACACACACACACACACCCCGCTGCTTAAATCCCATAAAAATAATTAGACGATATCTCATTCTGGTAAGGAAGAGTAGAAAACTATATGGAATTAACTGGTTGTTTAAGAGGAGAGAATTGACACCCTTGAGCTCGAAAATGTACTTTGCCTTCTTATTTTTTCTTTTTCTTTTTACCATCAAGTCACAGCTGACTTATTTTGTTTGTTTGTTTGTTTGACTGTCTTCTAGGTCGCCCTGTCCCAAGCAGGCTCAGGGTGACTCACAATGAAGAATTTACAACATCATAAAACCCATCCTAGGATAAATCCCACAAATTGTCTTAAAATTTCATAATACATTACCTTGGTGCCTTTTAAATTATGGATAACAATAATCAAACCTATGCCCCCCACACCACTATTTTCAACCTTGGTAGTCTCATGTTAGCGGGAGAGGAAAAGGTAAAGGAAAATAGAAATGATAGAAAACTGTTGCTGTCCTCAACCATTTTGTGGTAAAATTAGGTGCCTTGAACAGCTTCGTCTTGCAGGCCCTGTGAAATTGTACTAAATTATGGTGCCTCCATAGGGTTTTCAAGGTGAGAGTTCTGAGATGTATTGTCAAAGGCTTTCACGGCCAGATTCAACTGGTTGTGCGGGGCTTTCTAGGCTGTGTGGCCATGGTCTGGTAGACCATGGTCACACATCAAGGAAAACTCACCACAACCTGTCTGAGATGGTTTGCCACTGCCTTGTCTTAGGCAACACAAAACTAGAAGCTTTCACAATAGGATTGTTGCAGCAATCTCGCACCCTGTGTTGTCTCGAAAAGATTCAGCAGTCCTCTTATGTACACTTATGTGTTTGCCAATGATTTCTCGGTGGGTACTTGAAGCTACAAGACATTTCTTCATTAGAGGGTTGCCAACTCCTTGGGAAATTTCTGGAGATCTGGGAGTACATACTGGGATTGTGGGTTATGGGAATGCGAGGGACTTCACTCAAGTGGGGGGGGGGTATGATTCCACAGAATCTGCTCTCCAAGGCAGCCATTTTCTCCAAGGGAACTGATCTCTGTAGTCTGGAGATCAGTTCTCATTCCAGGAGATCGACAGGCCCCACCTGGAGGCTGGCAACCTTATGCAATTCTGTGTGATTTTGGGCCCTGGGCAAATGTCCAGGATGGACCACAGAAGCACAACCCCCCGCACTGGGTCTGTGCCCCATCAGAGGTATGGAGGAGTGGCCAGTTGCTCAAGCCCCAAATGGGTCGGGTGAAGCCAGTGGTTAGCTCTTCTGCTTCCCCTCTCCTTTGGTGAATGGAGTCATGGAGAGTTGCCCCTCCCCCCCCCAGCACAGGGCCCAGGGCAGATGCCTCCATTGCCTTTTGGTTATGATGGTTCACCTACCAGCTAAGGTGGAGCTGAAGAAGAAGAAGAAGATGATGAAGAGGAAGAGGAAGAGGAAGAAGAGGAAGAAAAAGAAGAGGAGGAGGAGGAATTTGGATTTCTATCCCCCCCTTTCTCTCCTGTAAGGAGGCTCAAAGGGGCTTACAATCTCCTTTCCCTCCCCCCCCCCAAACACCCTGTGAGGTGGGTGGGGCTGAGAAAGCTCCGAAGAACGGTGATTAGCCCAAGGTCACCCAGCTGGCATGTGTTGGAATGCGCAAGCTAATCTGGTTCACCAGATAAGCCTCCACAGCTCAAGTGGCAGAGCGAGGAATCAAACCCAGTTCTCCAGATTAGAGTGCATCCTGCTCTTAACCACTACACCATGCTGAGACGAGGATTTGTTGTGTATGCAACAAACAGAAAGCAGTCTGAAGAAATGCAAGGGACAAACTGATCTGTGTTATGCAGCTATCTGGAAGCAGGTGCTTTTATGAGGTGGGGTTCTTCAAGAAGATGTTGTTTGCTATGAGAAGAACTGATGCAGCTTTTCAGTCTGCTTCTCTGGGCTCCTAACTCTAAAATGGCCAGGTACAAATATAAGAAGCAATTATCAACGGATTGTATTCCGGCCAATAGCTGGTAATCTCTCCCTGCCCTCCCTTCTTTCTGAAGCTTGCTTCACATCTGCAGCTTCCCCAACAGCCCATGCACTGTGAAGGATTCCCTTGTTGGCAGCTGCTAAGTCACTCAAGGGGGACGGCGCCATGTGCCATCTATTACCAGGAGAGATTTCCACCCCAATAACATTGATTCCTTGGTTCCTGGCTGCCATAACTCAGAGTGCCTGTTAAAGTGGTTGCTGGGAACCTTGTGCTCCAGCTGGGTATCTGTGAGCTGTGCTGGGGACTCGGTGCTAGTTTTAAAAAGAAAATTCCACGAGGGCCTGAGTCAAATTCTGCACCAAGAAAAGTGAAATTCTGCAACCTGTCTAAATTATGCAAATGATGCATAGATTATTCATTTTATTTCATTTGTAGCCTGCCTTTCCCATTAAGACTCCAGGTGCATTAAAATATTAATCAGTTACACTGGACAATATAAGACATCTAATCACCAATTTGCTGAGGCTAAGGTGACAGAATTTGAAAAGACAATGCAAAAACAAAGTGGTCTAAAGTGTGACCTATCAAAGGTAGAAAAAATGAGTAAAAGCAAGATAATACATACAAGAAGAAGAAGAGGAGGAGGAGGAGGAGGAATAGTAGGACGAGTTTAGATTTATATATCCTGCAGAGGTGTTCCTCCCATTGGGCAAAGTGGGCAGTTGACCAGGGCACCACCTTATGGTGGGTGCCAAAAATGCAGGTTCGTTTGTGGGATTTTTTTGTATTTTCAGTGTTTTTTCTGTTTTTTGACCCTCTGAGGCACAGTTTTAGGCCTAGCAACAACAAAATTTCAGAGAGATTTTTTTGGGAGACTCTTCTGATGATATCACTGCATGTTTGCTTGAGGAGTTTGGTTTTAGGGAGTCCAGAGGAAGTTATCAACTCCCAAAGGAGTGCCCCATCCCCCATTGTTTCCAATAGGGAGCTAATAGGAGATGGGGCTACACCTTTGAAAGGAGTTCATAACATTGGACCCTAGACTGAAGCGTCCTAAACATTGAAGATATCATCAATAAAGAAACTCATAGAATGCCTGTGAGAAATTTTGGTGCTACTGCCTAGTGCACCCCAAACAGCAAACACCCCTATCAATTTCCCCAGATTCTCCTTTTTAAATCCACCCTTCCTGCCAATGCTTGTTTTCTTTCTTTCTTTTATTCTCCTCAGTATGCCTAAAAAGGTTGTTATTATTATTGTGTTATTACAAATCCACCCCCCTTCAGCATGGATTTAAAGGGAGAATCTAGGAGGTCCCCAGTTTAGAAACATTAGAAAGTGATACTGTTTTTTTTTCAGGGTGGGAAAATCCACCCCAAAAATAGCATCACTTTCAATGTTATTCGCTTTAGGGACACCAGATCTCCAACTTGGAAATCCATTTAAAGGAGAACCCCGGGCTCCCTAGTTTAAACACCATCGAAAATGATGCTGTTTGGGGGTGGATTCCAGCATCACTTGTTTCAACTAGGGAGCCCAGATTCTCCTTTTAAATCCACCTTAAAGGGAGAATCTGGGTTCCCCAGTTTAAATAACATTGAAAGTGATGCCCCAATTGGGGGGACTGGATACAACACCATACAATGTTTTCAAAGCAGTAATAAAACATTTTGAAAGCATTTTGAAATTATTTTCAAAAAAATATTTCTGCTGTGTGGCATGGCCCATTGCTGTGTTCAGATTTGTGAGTTGGGGCATGTTATATAATGTGATGGTGACTTTGAAACGACCTGGTGGAAAAAATAATTGTTTGGTCAGGGTGGGGGAGGACGGCTGCCCATGGGGGGCATCAAACTCAGGTTTTGCCCAGGGCTCCAGTTTGCCTAGGTACGCCACTGGTGTAAGGAGACTCAAGGTGGCTTACAAGCTCCTTTCCCTTCCTCTCCCCACACTTTGTGAGGCAGGTGGGGCTGAGAGAGTTCCGAAGAACTGTGACTAGCCCAAGGTCACCCAGCAGGAATGCAGGAGTGCAGAAGCACAGCTGGTTCACCAGATAAGCCTCTGCCACTCAGGTGGAGGAGTGGGGGATCAAACCCGGTTCTCCAGATTAGAATCTATTTGCTCTTAACCTCGCCTGGTCTCCTAAACATTGTAATAGACTAGAAACCCATTCTCTTGTTTAAAAAAATACCCTCTTGGACAGTCTTCTTATATTGCAATGATAAAACTGCCCTCTTGTACATTTCTGTCTTGTATATAGGGTTGCCAATTCCAGGTTGGGAAATACCTTGAGATTTTGGGGATGGAGCCTGAGGTGGGTGGGGAGGGGAGGGTCTCCACTGGGGAGTAATGCCACGAAGTCTACCTTCCAAAGCAGCCATTTTCTCCAGGTGAACTGGTCTCTGTTGCCTGGAGATAAGCTGTAATCCTAACTACTCCTCCTCCTCCTCCTCCTCCTCCTCTTCTTCTTCTATAGTTCATCTTCTATAGTTCAGCTGTGGCATGACAGGGGGAAAAGTTGCATATTTAAAGTGCAATCCTAGGGAGAGATTGTAGTCGACCCCACCTTTGATCATGCACAGAAGCAGAGAGGCAAGGCAGGAGATGTATCTGGTGGGAGATGTCGCCAGCTTGGCGGGAGACCCGGAGGAGGTCCGTGTTCCTACTTGAGAGTCTCCATCTCTGCGGTTCCTGGCACCTTTTATTGTTACTCTATCGGGGGCGTGTAGGAGGGAGGACTGGGGGGGAGTTCGGGAAGCGGGGAGGCAGGAGAGGTCATCATGTATGATGCATGATCTCATCTGGCGCTCTGTCTTGGAGAAAGGGCGTACAGCGTCTGAACCCCTGAAATCCTCCACCTGAGAGGCCGACCACAGCTGTCCCCTCGCCCAGTGGTGGAAACCAGCATGGACAGTTCACTGACCCGTGACTCATGGGGGGATGAGAGTGTAGAGTCACGATCGACGACGGCAAGGCACGCCCAGGTCCGTTAAGCGTCCCAACGTTCTACAGCTTTTTTCACTGCTGGTGTGTGGTGCACTACTACATCTCCTCCCTTTTACATTTTAAGCAGGGGCCCAGCAGCGTAAGAAGGCGATTTAAAGGGCGCTTGTCTCCTCCATGTTGGTCAAGCTGACCAAGCTTGCGCTTGTACAACATTAGAACTTAAGTTTGGGGTAAAGAATCTGAGGGGCTTTACACGTTGCAGGCCGACGCGTGTTGAAGCGAAGCAAGATCCGATGTAAGGCACACACAATGGTAAGACAGCAGAGAGGCTGTACAATAGCACTCCAACCATCCTCCCGGCAGCCGGCTCCAGAGGGCTGACCACCATGAGGCAAAACATCACTCTTCAAGTTAAGATACAATTTCTTGCAGCTCACGTAGGCATTTGGGAATCATCAGGAAGATTAAAACAACACATATTATATACACTCTCGCTTTGGTGATGATTCAGTTAATGGCTGACATGATTATCTAGAGCCGCTAGCTTGAAAGTTCTTGTTACTTTCGAGGAAGCCAGGGCATCCAGGGCAGTGGCGAGTTGGTGGACTTGAGGTCACGAGTCCAGCTGGCCAATAGTACAGGAAATAAGTCGGGGGCTCCCACAAGAAGAGTCAGCCCGAGCGAACTCCGCTTAGGAGAGAATGCGATATCGATCCGACAGGAGGTTGGAAAGGCAGTGGAAGCGATAAGCGTAGTGTCCGAGGCTCCTGAGGTGGAGCCTGGGAGTAGATGTGGCCGGAAGCGGTGGCAGAGAAGTCCCGGCAGATGAGCGAAGCCCGAGATGCAGTAATAGCCGAATAACATAACCCGAAAACTGGAGCATCACGATAAAATTTAAGCAATAAGACATGGTTACCGGCTGTAAGTTCGGTGACTCTCTGCGAGCAACAGGTTGTGGAAGAAAGCGTGTTCTGATAACATCTGCAGTAGCTGAAGAGCATGTGGAGGATTCCAAGTTAACCTGTCGGGGGATGTTCCCGGCTGTAGGATTCAAATTCCGGCCATTTAGGGAGGAGGAGGATGGCCCGGTGCGTAGATAGAGGATCCTGCAGGGGTGACCCGACTGTCACCCGGTGGGGGGGTAGTTGTATTAGTAGCTACTGATGGCTGTAAAATCCACAGTGATAGCCGCATAAAGGCTGCAGCTTTGCAGGATTCTTGGAAACGTCTAGGCCGGAGTGGCTGCTGCGGAGTCTTGAGGGTTGAAGGCGGATCTTGAATTACCGTTCCGATGCTGATTATGAAAGTCTGCTTTGAGCTGTAGGATGGGGTACTCCGGGGAGAGCCTGTTCCGTCTTAAGTGGTAGCTGGCCTAGCCGTTTGGCATTGTTCCTCGAGCAGTCCGGACATGTCGGGCTGGAATCCATAGGAGACCTGTAGGAGAGAAGGACTGAAGCATACCCACTTCCCAGGTTATGAGGGGCGGTCCCCGCCAGGTTCGATCTGGGAGTTGGCGGTAAATAGAACTGGCGTGGGGAGGGTCTGACTGCCTGAAGTGTGTGTCTTTCCTGTATGGGGGGTGACCTGTTGTCCTGATGATGGTGCAGGAGTGAGCAAATTTAGATGATTAATAGTGAAAAGTACACACACACACACACACACACACACACACACACACACACACACACACACGCTGCTTAAATCCCATAAAAATAATTAGACGATATCTCATTCTGGTAAGGAAGAGTAGAAAACTATATGGAATTAACTGGTTGTTTAAGAGGAGAGAATTGACACCCTTGAGCTCGAAAATGTACTTTGCCTTCTTATTTTTTCTTTTTCTTTTTACCATCAAGTCACAGCTGACTTATTTTGTTTGTTTGTTTGTTTGACTGTCTTCTAGGTCGCCCTGTCCCAAGCAGGCTCAGGGTGACTCACAATGAAGAATTTACAACATCATAAAACCCATCCTAGGATAAATCCCACAAATTGTCTTAAAATTTCATAATACATTACCTTGGTGCCTTTTAAATTATGGATAACAATAATCAAACCTATGCCCCCACACCACTATTTTCAACAGTCATGTTCTGGGCGGGAAGGAGAGGTAAAGGAAAATAGAAATGATAGAAAACTGTTGCTGTCCTCAACCATTTTGTGGTAAAATTAGGTGCCTTGAACAGCTTCGTCTTGCAGGCCCTGTGAAATTGTACTAAATTATGGTGCCTCCATAGGGTTTTCAAGGTGAGAGTTCTGAGATGTATTGTCAAAGGCTTTCACGGCCAGATTCAACTGGTTGTGCGGGGCTTTCTAGGCTGTGTGGCCATGGTCTGGTAGACCACGGTCACACATCAAGGAAAACTCACCACAACCTGTCTGAGATGGTTTGCCACTGCCTTGTCTTAGGCAACACAAAACTAGAAGCTTTCACAATAGGATTGTTGCAGCAATCTCCCACCCTGTGTTGTCTCGAAAAGATTCAGCAGTCCTCTTATGTACACTTATTTGTTTGCCAATGATTTCTCGGTGGGTACTTGAAGCTACAAGACATTTCTTCATTAGAGGGTTGCCAACTCCTTGGGAAATTTCTGGAGATCTGGGAGTACATACTGGGATTGTGGGTTATGGGAATGCGAGGGACTTCACTCAAGGGGGGGGGGGGTATGATTCCACAGAATCTGCTCTCCAAGGCAGCCATTTTCTCCAAGGGAACTGATCTTTGTAGTCTGGAGATCAGTTCTCATTCCAGGAGATCGACAGGCCCCACCTGGAGGCTGGCAACCTTATGCATCTACGTAATGATTTTGGGCCCTGGGCAAATGTCCAGGATGGACCACAGAAGCACAACCCCCCACACTGGGTCTGTGCCCCATCAGAGGTATGGAGGAGTGGCCAGTTGCTCAAGCCCCAAATGGGTCGGGTGAAGCCAGTGGTTAGCTCTTCTGCTTCCCCTCTCCTTTGGTGAATGGAGTCATGGAGAGTTGCCCCTCCCCCCCCCAGCACAGGGCCCAGGGCAGATGCCTCCATTGCCTTTTGGTTATGATGGTTCACCTACCAGCTAAGGTGGAGCTGAAGAAGAAGAAGAAGATGACGAAGAAGAAGAGGAAGAGGAAGAAGAGGAAGAAAAAGAAGAGGAGGAGGAGGAATTTGGATTTCTATCCCCCCCTTTCTCTCCTGTAAGGAGGCTCAAAGGGGCTTACAATCTCCTTTCCCTCCCCCCCCCACAAACACCCTGTGAGGTGGGTGGGGCTGAGAGAGAGAAACTCCAGGCGGTGATTGTAAGAGTCCGCCCAGCTGGCATGTGTTTGGGAGATGCGCAGAGCTTAGTGAATGCTGGTTCACCAGATAAGCCTCCACAGCTCAAGTGGCAGAGCGAGGAATCAAACCCAGTTCTCCAGATTAGAGTGCATCCTGCTCTTAACCACTACACCACGCTGAGACGAGGATTTGTTGTGTATGCAACAAACAGAAAGCAGTCTGAAGAAATGCAAGGGACAAACTGATCAGTGTTATGCAGCTATCTGGAAGCAGGTGCTTTTATGAGGTGGGGTTCTTCAAGAAGATGTTGTTTGCTATGAGAAGAACTGATGCAGCTTTTCAGTCTGCTTCTCTGGGCTCCTAACTCTAAAATGGCCAGGTACAAATATAAGAAGCAATTATCAACGGATTGTATTCCGGCCAATAGCTGGTAATCTCTCCCTGCCCTCCCTTCTTTCTGAAGCTTGCTTCACATCTGCAGCTTCCCCAACAGCCCATGCACTGTGAAGGATTCCCTTGTTGGCAGCTGCTAAGTCACTCAAGGGGGACGGCGCCATGTGCCATCTATTACCAGGAGAGATTTCCACCCCAATAACATTGATTCCTCGGTTCCTAGCTGCCATAACTCAGAGTGCCTGTTAAAGTGGTTGCTGGGAACCTTGTGCTCCAGCTGGGTATCTGTGAGCTGTGCTGGGGACTCGGTGCTAGTTTTAAAAAGAAAATTCCACGAGGGCCTGAGTCAAATTCTGCACCAAGAAAAGCGAAATTCTGCAACCTGTCTAAATTATGCAAATGATGCATAGATTATTCATTTTATTTCATTTGTAGCCTGCCTTTCCCATTAAGACTCCAGGTGCATTAAAATATTAATCAGTTACACTGGACAATATAAGACATCTAATCACCAATTTGCTGAGGCTAAGGTGACAGAATTTGAAAAGACAATGCAAAAACAAAGTGGTCTAAAGTGTGACCTATCAAAGGTAGAAAAAATGAGTAAAAGCAAGATAATACATACAAGAAGAAGAAGAGGAGGAGGAGGAGGAGGAATAGTAGGACGAGTTTAGATTTATATATCCTGCAGAGGAATTGAAACTTCCTCCCCATTTTGGGCAAAGTGGGCGAGTTGATTATTGGGCACCATATGGTGAAAAGGTTACTATAAAGAAATACAGGTTACGTTTGTGGGATTTTTTTGTATTTTCAGTGTTTTTTCTGTTTTTGGCCTACGTGGGGCACAGTTTTTAGGCTAGCAGCAACAAAATTTCAGAGATTTTTTGGGAGACTCTTCTGATGATATCACCCATGTTTGCTGAGGTTTGGTTTAGGGAGTCCAAAGTTATCAACTCCCAAAGGGAGTGCCCCATCCCCCATTGTTTCCAATGGGAGCTAATAGGAGATGGGGCTACACCTTTGAGGGTTCATAACATTGGACCCCCTGAACCAAACGTCACCAAACCTGGGTGATATCATCAATAGGGGCTCATGAAGATACTGTGAAATTTTGGTGCTGCTATCTTAATAATTGCACCCCTGACAGCAGGCACCCCCCTAAATTTCTCCTTTTAAATCCACCCCCTTCCTGCCAATGCTTGTTTTCTTTCTTTCTTTTATTCTCTCAATGCCTAAAAAAGGTTGTTATTATTATTATTATTAAATCCACCCCCTTCAGCATGGATTTACAAAGGGGAGAAATCCTAGAGGGTCCCCCAGTTTACTCTGACATTTAGAAAGGTAGTGATACTGTTTCAGGGTGGGGGAAAAAAAATCCACCCCAAAATAGCATCACTTTCAATGTTGTTTTAAACTAAGGACACAGGGCTCTCCCTTTAAGGTGGACTTTAAAAGGAGAACTTGGGCTCCCTAGTTTTAGAAACACCATCGAAAATGATGCTTTGTTTTGGGGTGGATTCAAGCATCAGTTGTTTTAAGCACTAGGGGAGCCCAGATTCTCCTTTTAAATCCACCTTAAAGGGAGAATCTGGGTTCCCCAGTTTAAATAACATTGAAAGTGATGCCCCACTGGTGGGGGACTGGATACAACTTACCATACAATGTTTTCATAGCTTGGTAATAAAACATTTTGAAAGCATTTTGAAATTATTTTTTCAAAAAAATATTTCTGCTGTGTGGCATGGCCCCATTTGCTGTGTTCAGATTTGTGCGTTGGGACATGTTATATAATGTGATGGTGACTTTGGGAAACGACCAGTGGTGGAAAAATAATTGTTTGGTCAGGGTGGGGGGAGGACTGGCTGCCTTACATGGGGGAGCATCAAACTCAGGTTTTTTGCCCAGGGCTCCAGTTTGCGCCGAGTGCAGCCACTGGTGTAGCAGGAGACTCAAAGGAACTGGCTTACAAGCTCCTTTCCCTTCCCTCTCCCCACACACTTTGTGAGGCAGGTGGGGCTAGAGAGAGTTCAGAAGAGAAGACTTGCTGACTAGCCCAAAGGTTCTACCCAGCAGGAATGCAGGAGTGCAGAAGCACAGCTGGTTCACCAGATAAGCCTCTGCCACTCAGGTGGAGGAGTGGGGGATCAAACCCAGTTCTCCAGATTAGAATCTATTTGCTCTTAACCTCGCCTGGTCTCCTAAACATTGTAATAGACTAGAAACCTATTCTCTTGTTTAAAAAAATACCCTCTTGGACAGTCTTCTTATATTGCAATGATAAAACTGCCCTCTTGTACATTTCTGTCTTGTATATAGGGTTGCCAATTCCAGGTTGGGAAATACCTTGAGATTTTGGGGATGGAGCCTGAGGTGGGTGGGGAGGGGAGGGTCTCCACTGGGGAGTAATGCCATGAAGTCTACCTTCCAAAGCAGCCATTTTCTCCAGGTGAACTGGTCTCTGTTGCCTGGAGATAAGCTGTAATCCTAACTCCTCCTCCTCCTCCTTCTCCTCCTCCTCCTCCTCTTCTTCTTCTATAGTTCATCTTCTATAGTTCAGCTGTGGCATGACAGGGGGAAAAGTTGCATATTTAAAGTGCAATCCTAGGGAGAGATCCTAATCAGGTCTACTCAGAAGTAAGTAGAAGATTTTGGATTTTTATCCTCCCTTTCTCTCCTGTAGGAGACTCAAAGGGACTTACAATCTCTTTTCCCTCCCTCCCCCCACACACAACAAACACCCTGTGCGGTGGGTGGGGCTGAGAGAGCTCCGAAAAGCTGTGACTAGCCCAAGTTCACCCAGCTGGCGTGTGTTGGAGTGGACAAGCTAATCTAGTTCCCCAGATAAACCTTCCCAGCTCAAGTGGCAGAGTGGGGAATCAAACCCAGTTCTCCAGATTAGAGTACACCTGCTCTTAACCACTATGCCACTGCTGCTCCTGTGACAATAACATGTAACTCCCATGTTATTCAAGACAGCATACTTCCAGGAAAGAGTCTTTAGGGTTGCAGTCTTAAGCATTGATATCAATAGATGTAGAAGTGTCTGACTGTTTAGGATTGTATTGTTAATGGAGCAGACTTCCAAGTCAGTGTGTAGTAGACAACAGCCTTAAAGACAGTTGTAATCACGTGGAATGACCTGCCTCAGGAGGTCACAAAGGCGCCCACTCCTTTACCATTCCACAAAACCTTGTGGATGGTGCAGATCTAGTGACTCTATAAAGTTTTCAAGGCGTGAGATGTTCAGAAACTGATTGCCATTGCCTGCCTCAGCATCACAACCTTGGTAGTGCTTTGATTGTGTGATCCTGCATTGCAGGGGGTTGGACTTGATGGCCCTTGGGGTCTCTTCCGACTCTATGACTCTGTGATTCTATTCTTTGGTGGGCTCCCATCCAAATACTAACCAGGGCTGACCCTGCTTAGCTTCTGAGATCTGACAGGATCAGGCTATATATATACATCAATAGATGTATATATATATATAGGGCAGGTGCTGATCTTGTTTTGTCCTGTATGAGCTTCTCCTAGCTTATCTTTTAACTATCTTCTCTGGCCTCTGGAATTTCAGTAGATGCATATCTCTGCAGCCATGGGGACTTTTTTTTTAATTAAAAAAAAGGATGTCATATATAAATATATCACATCGCAGAAACTAATTAAGTGGGGGCAGGGGAGTGGGGCAGCAGATAAGTCATAGCTGGATACTAGATGCTGTAGGAAAAACAGGAGTAGTTCCTATTTTTGACAAATGGGAAACAACTTTGTAAAAAAAATTAAAGCTGTATGATAAAGGAATTAGAGAAAAGGTCTGTATGGCTTTTGAGCAGAATAATAACTCATAGCATTTTTCTCCAACTTGGAGAGCCAATGTAGTGTAATGGTTAAGAGCAGTGGACTCAAATTTGGAGAATCAGGTTTGATTTCCCACACTTCGACATGAGTGGTGGACTCTTATCTGGTGTACTTGATTTGTTTCCCCACTCCTCCACATGAAGCCTGCTGGGTGACCTTGGGCTAGTCACAGTTCTTTGGAACTCTCTCAGCCCCTCCTCCCTCACAAGGTGTCTGTTGTGGGGAAAGGAGTTTGTAAGCCGCCTTGAGACTCCTTATGGTTAAGAAAAGTAGGGTATAAATCCAAAGTATTCTTCCTCCCAGAGGTGTGTGGAGGATGGCACCAGGGGCAAAATGGCACCTGCCCCATCCGCCTTCCCCCGCACCCCCCCACTTACCTTAGTTTAACCAGCTGCAAAGTGCAGCTGGCTGAAATAGCAGCCTGGTGGGAACTACACTTCCCAGGAGACTTTGCGAGCCCCAACTCCCGCAGAGACCTCCCTAAGGCAAGTAGGGGATGCAGGGTGGAGGGGAAGAAGGGGGAAAGGGAAAGGGTCGGGGGCGATTTTCTGCCCCTATGTGCCCCACTGGTGTGTGCCCGGTGCATGGTGCGGCCCCTGTCCCCTTGTAGCTACGCCCCTGCTTCCTCCTTCTCTTTCTCCTTCTTCTGAGCAGGGGACCCATTGCCAGAATGTGATAGAATGTGAAGTCAGATGACACCAGAGGCATATGACAGAATGCGGAGGAGCCAGAGTTATGACTACCTCACTGTTTTAAGCCCAAGCCCCTGGACTTTAGAGCAAAAGAGCTGGTCAGAAGTCAAACACTTTGAGGCACATGCGAGCACCAAGTCGAGGTTCAGAGCCATGAAGGAATTCTTTCACCACTGTATGAACTTGCTGTGATGTTTTGCTGCTGTTTTCAGCATGTGGGCAGAAGCTCTCCTCCCATACCTGCCCACGCACACACAAGAGCCTAAATGAACATTTCCTATTGGGACAGCCTGATTTTAATGCTGGCTGTCTTGGGAAGAAGCAGGATTCTGCTTTTTCACATGTAAACCTGATTCGTATGATTCTCTGGCCATTTTTCACACTTATGGTCTCCTTTGTATTGAGTATACATTCCTTCCAAGTTGGATTCTTGGGTATGCACGTGTTTTCCCCTCTTCGGAACTCACTGCACTCTCAGATCAGAGAATCCCCATGGTTTCCAAAACCTGTTAAACTGCGACTTTTTTCTCCCTTCGTCAGGAAAGTGAAGATCACTGTACATTAAGCTTTCCTTGGGTTCTCTCCCTCCTCCCCACTTTCCTCTGCAAACACAAGAGCAGTTTCTCTCACACTTCAGTCCATCCTTTAAGAACAATCAGAAGGGCTTTTTTAAAATGTCTGAAGTCTATCGCTGGAGTGATAGACCCTGAAATTGACATGAAATTGACCAGGTCTAGCAGAGTAACTTTACACTGAAGATGGCAAGCCAAAAAAAGTGGTAGGCAATTTTCTCAAATGGAGGTTGTACAGAAACAACAAGGAAGTGACAGGTGGGCAAAATGGCAGTTTAGTTTGGCTAGGGTCTCTTTGCAATGGGGAGATCTCTGCATAAACAAAAAAATTGTACGAAAAACCTACTGTGAAGCAACAGGCAGGGCATTATACATAGAACACTTGCCTTGGAACTCTTAGCCATGCAGTGGGGCTGTAGTGTGGTCACCTTACATTTCTGTGTTTACACACGAGGAGGCAGCCCAGTGCCAACCCTGCAGCTGCTTGCTGAAGTCTCCCCTTTTCTTCGTAACTCTGCTGACCAAATCTGTCTTAAAAGCACAAATCTCAAGATTGCTGTCTTTGCTGAAGCCCTTTAAATTGCTATTATATCAATATATCTATTATTGCAGTTATTGCAATATTGTAGCTCTCTCCAAAAATAATTACCCCCAAGTGAAAGAGGCCAAGCAATTCGCTGGACCACACACTACTGAAGAGGGGGACCATATGCTATAGCCAATGTTCTCTCCCCTTCCTCCCCTCCCACCCCCACAGGAGAAGAGGGAGACTTGATTTAAAATCAAGGCTTGTGTGAAATAAAGTTTTTAAAAGACCTCCCGATCATTAGGGAAGGTGGAAGTAGAATGGGGAAGGTAGGGTGGAGTCAAAAATAAATGCTTCTTATACTGTGCCTTTGGAAAGACTTCTCTGACACTGTTATGTTGCAATATCGATATCTCGATTGAGTGCATACAGAAGCTGGAAGGAGCCGACAATATGAAAGAGGGGCTGTGGAGGAAAGTGTGGACAGCAAGGTGAAGCTAGGTAGGCTGGCTGTGGGCAGAAGGAAGATGTCTGGGGCAAAGCTATGCTCACCGGCAGATCTGCCCACTCTGGCAGTAAAGCAAATTGAAAGTTGCACTAGAAGTGGTGTTGCTTGCTGCAGAGAGAATGGAATGTGAAAGTGGGGTTCAGGAAATACATCTGGTACAAGAAATCTTGCTGTGAGGGGGAGGGGTGGTATGCAAGGGAAGGGAGGGAGGGGTGGCAGGCAAGGGAGGGGAGGGAGGGGGAGGGGGAGGGGGCCGGTATCTGGACATGGCCCACCCACTGTAGCAGATGGAGAGGGAGGGAGGGAGGGGAGGGAGGGGTAGCATGCAAGGGAAGGGGAGGGAGGGGAGGGAGTAAGGGGTGGCATGCAAGGTATCTTGTGCAGTAGATACCTTGTCCATAATTGACCTTTATCTCATCTATTTGAGCCCTTAGAGCAGCCAATTGGCCATGCCAGTAGGGGCTGATGGAAACTGTAGTCCATGACCATCTGAAGCACCAGAGTTGGACACCCCTGCCTTAGAGGCTGAACATGTTCCCTGCTGTTGGGTACCTCAGTCATTGAGAAGGGAACATGCTTCTGTCTGGATAACTTCCCACTTCATCTGCACAGTTTCTTTCTGGATGTTGTTTCTTGGCCGGTGAACAGTATGATGTTATGTTTGGAGTGTGAGACATATTGTTTGGAATGCACATTTAAAATAGAGCAATGCCCAAATACTTTTTAAATCTGCTAGTTGTAGCAAAGACACTGAATGGCTAAGTACTAAAATAATGCAATGATAAACCCATGACTGTCCAAGACTTGGAAAATTTGAACCCTTTGGGGATAGGACAGCATATAAATCCAAAATAAATAAAATAAATAAACCTCTTGATGTATTTAATCAGATTTGAAATTGAAGGCAGGAAGATTAATTTGGGAGAAGAACGGGAAAATTGTATCTTATAATTGGTATGATATGAAAGTGTGAATGGTTGACATTTTGGACTGAAGAAGAAACATGTATTGTATTGGCAACCTTAAAGATTAACAATTTTATTCCAGCATAACCTTTTCAGGCCAAGATCCCAATGTTCATCCTACCCTTCCTGGATGCAGCTCAGGAGAGCAGATACATCCTTCTCTCCTTTTTACCAGCCCTGTGGAGTGGGTTAGATTGAGTGCAGCTGGTATAGTGGTTAGGAGTAGCAGACTCTGATATGGAGAACCAGGTTCGATTCCCTACTCTTCCATAAGAAGCCTGCTGGGTTACCTTGGGTCAGTCACAGTTTTCTGAGAACTTTCTCAGAAAGCCACTTTGAAACTCCTTATGGTAAAGAAAAGTGGTATGAAAAACAACTCTTCCTCAAAGGTACCAAGCAAGCTTCATAAAAATCAGAGATTCAAACTGGGTCCTCATTTGACATGCTAACCACGTGGCTTGACCAGAGCCTATATAGAATTGAATTAAGTAATTATAAAAGATATTGTCGAAGGCTTTCACGGCCGGAATCACTGGGGTGCTGTGTGGTTTCCGGGCTGTATGGCCGTGTTCTCTCCTGACGTTTCGCCTGCATCTGTGGCTGGCATTCAGATCCTCTGAAGATGCCAGCCACAGATGCAGGCGAAACGTCAGGAGAGAATGCTGCTAGAACGCGGCCATACAGCCTGGAAACCACACAGCACCCCAATTATAAAGGAGTTTCATGTG
Organism: Sphaerodactylus townsendi; assembly: GCF_021028975.2. Lineage (NCBI taxonomy): Eukaryota > Metazoa > Chordata > Lepidosauria > Squamata > Sphaerodactylidae > Sphaerodactylus > Sphaerodactylus townsendi. The sequence continues at coordinate 156,592,018 of NC_059427.1, read as the reverse complement.
TTCATATGAAATGGAATAAACTATTGCAAATGTTAAACTATTTTAACCTCCCCTGCAAAATCATAGTATGATGTATCCCAGAGGTCCCCAACCTTTTGAGCCTGTAGCAGGGGCATACCATATGGGGTCAAATGTCCCTGAGCTTTGGCCCTTTAGTAACGGTGGGGTTTTTTTTGGAAAATCATCCCCACGCCCCTCCTCCTTCCCCCTGGGTCCATACACTGACTTAAAGATAGAGAGATTTCTCTCTCTGGCAAGGTCGTGGTGGGGGAGAGCGGCCACCAGGGGCGTATCTGCCATGGGAACATAGGGAGTCAAATATCTCCGGGCGCCCCCCATTTGGTCACGTGGTGGTGCACAAAAAAATTCAGGTTCATTTGTGGTTTTTTTGTATTTTTATTGTTTTTTCAGTTTTTGGTCTATAGCAGTGGTGGCGAACCTTTGGCACTCCAGATGTTATAGACTACAATTCCCATCAGCCCCTGCCAGCATGGCCAATTGGCTATGCTGGCAAGGGCTGATGGGAATTGTAGTCCATAACATCTGGAGTGCCAAAGGTTCGCCACCACGGGTCTATAGGGAGCACAGCTTTTAGGGTAGCAGCACCAAACTTTCAGGGAATTTTTGGGAGACTCTCCTGATGATACCACCCTTGTTTGGTGAGGTTTGGTTCAGGGGGTCCAAAGTTATGGACTCCCAAAGGGGGTACCCCATCCCCCATTGTTTCCAATAGGAGCTAATAGGAGATGGGGGCTACCCTTTTGAGGGTCCATAACTTTGGACCCCCTGAACCAAACTTCACCACACCTGGGTGGTATCATTAGGAAAGTCTTCTAAAGATACCCTGAAAGTTTGGTGCTGCTATCTTAACAATTGCACCCCTGACAGCAGGGACCCCCCCCAGATTTCCCTAGATTCTCCTTTTAAATCCACCCCCTTCTGCATGGATTTAAAGGGAGAATCTGAGGTCCCCAGTTTAAACATTGAAAGTGATGCTGTTTCAGGGTGGGGGATAATCCACCCCAAAACAGCATCACTTTCAATGTTGTTTAAACTGCGGACACCAGATTCTCCCTTGAAGGTGGATTTAAAAGGAGAATTTGGGCTCCCTACCCAAATACCATTAAATACCATTGAAAGTGATGCTGCTTGGGGGTGGATTCCACCGGAGGTGTTTCATGAGAGATGATGCTGACATTTGTTTGGTAAATGTTTTGCTGTGGATGATTTGTGAGAGATTTACATCCTTAATACCCACTTGCACTGGCTTGGAGCTGTTTCTCAGGCTAACAACCTACCTCATAGGGTTGGTGTGAGGACAACATTAGGAAAGAGAGTTGGTGGGGAGAGAGCCAGTATGTTTTGTGAGCTGGTAAAAAAATCATTGTTCATGGTGGGGGAGGGTGGTCGCCCATACCGGTGGGGGGACTCAGGTTTTGTCCCCAGGCTCCAGTTTGCCTAGATACACCTCTGGCGGCCACCCATGGGGCCCCCCCAGAAAACTCAGATTTTGCACTGGGCTACATTTTCCTAGATACGCCTCTGGCCCACAGGTGCCTTTGGAATTCTTGCAAATGGTGGTGGTGGGTGCCACTGCCACCACAGAATGGCTGCCGTGGGAGGCAGAGCCAACCACAAAATGTCAGGGAGTGAGATTATGTATAACTGTAACAATAACTCTACAACATTTCAGACAGAATCAATGTTCAATAGGATGTCTTTTAATCAGCATAGCCAATCAGAAGCCCCGCTGGGCAAAAGCCCCAGCTGGTTCCATCAACTTTCTAAAAGCACCTGGCAGGCACCAGGAAAAGTGTTAGAGAGCCCCTTGGTGCCCAGGGGTGCCACAATGATGACCCTTGTGATATACTGTCAAGGTTTTGCCATATATAATATTGGCCTGAAAAAGGATTTTAATTTTGGAATTATCAACCTCTGCCCTCCCCCAGTTGCCTTGACAAACCGTCATTAAAATATAAACTCACACTTTTAACGATGAGAAGAAAATGCCCATGATGATGTGTGTTACAATACATTTTGTAAATATACAGTCTGACCATTGGGGGTAGTGGCTGTAGAACAGGGCTATGTTGCTTGTGGTTCTATCAATATAACACAAAATTGTGTTCTGTCTTAGAGGGAGAAGCTGGTTCAGCAGAGAGCGCTTCTTTCCCTAGTTTGTCTCTTTTGCAGAGGACGAACGAGGCCAGGCGAGACTCTCAGCTGGCGTTTCCACGTGGCTGCAGCACTTCATCTTGCTTGGGGAGTGCCTCTGCCGTGTGATCGCTGGGCTTAATGAGCTATGGGGTTATTTATAGTCCTGTGCTTGGAGAATCACTGTGGATTTATCGCTGGCTTCTGTAAATAGCAGGGCAAAATCACCAGCAAAAAGGAGAAGGTTGTAGGAAAAAGCAAAGAGGAGAATGGTCAGGGTGGGGGGAATGTGAAAAGGTCAGGGTGGGGGGAATGTGACAGCTACCTGACTAGCTGTAGAGATTCCCAGGCCATCTTGTCCAACCTGTTCCCCAAAGGAAAGCTCACCTGTAATTCATCCTCCTTTCCTTCTATGCATATGCAGCATGGAAAATGACTTGAGTTCCTTTACTTATCTACATTTTGAAGGTGGTGATTGTAGTTGGAAAACCCCTGCAGGCTTGGGGGTGGAGTCTGCTGAGGGACCTCAACGCAGCCATTCTCTGCAGGGGAACTCATCTATATAGTCTGGAGATCAGCTGTAATTCTGAGAGATATCCAGGCCTCACCTGCAGGTTGGCAACCTTACGTGCAAATATAATGGAAAGGCAGCCCTCAATGCAGATGAGTAATCCCAAATTATACAGGTGTCCTTCACTGGCTGTAGCAGACGGCTGACTGTGGTACACCTGGATTTGCCCTTGTGTAATGTGTGAAAGGATCCTGCAGGAATTGGAGTGATGGCTGAGCGTGCTCTGAATTCATTTGGATGCCCTAAGCAAGCTGCTGTCTTTTAGCCTTAGGTTTCCCAGCTATAGCATGGGAATACTTATCTTAACCTGCTATGGAGAGTTGTTGCAAGGAGATAATGCACGAGAAGTGGTTAGTGAGGTGTTATGTGAAGAAGAGGAGGAGTTTGGATTCATATCCCGCTTTTCTCAACTGTAAGGAGTCTCAAAGTGACCTACAAACCACTTCCTCTCCCCACATCAGATACCTTGTGAGGTAGGTGGGGCTGAGAGAGTTCTGAGAGGACTGTAACTAGCTCAAGGTCATCCATCAGGCTTCCTCTGGGAGCTGGGAAACAAACCCAGTTTACCAGATTAGAGTCTGCCACTCTTGTGGAAAAATGGGGATCAAGCCCGGTTCTCCTGATAAGAGTCAACTGCTCTTAACCATTATACCATGCTAGTATAGTGATGTTATCTGACAACCAGGGCACTGCAGAGAAGTATTAGCCTGAATGTATAGGAAACATTTCATTTCCACACCAAATAAAGTAATTGGGGCTTGAGCCCAAGCAAATATTTATTTATTTATTTATTTATTAGATTTGTAGACCGCCCCATCCCCAAGGGGCGGGGGTGTGAAATGTGGTTGCCAACTCTGGTCAGGGAAATTCCTGAAGATTTGAGTTAAGAGTCTATGGAGGGGTACAGTTAAGGGGTAATTTAGGGCTGAATTTCACCTTGAATTTATGGTATATCTTAGAGCTGAGAGTTGTGAGGGGGTGCCTGTGGGTGCCATTGTGGCCACCAGCACCTTTTATGACACCTTCCAACAGAGGCGGAGGGAGGGGACCTGGCACCATCAGTGTGGAGGCTGCACCTGCCTTGCTCCAGGGGGGCAGTGGTCCTGCAGCTTGCCAAGTTGCAGGGACCCAGTGCCACCCCCCTGTATTTGGACTTGGCAACCACACCCCCTGAAGCGAGGCAGGTGCAGCCTCCGCTCTGGAGGTGGGGGTTTCACAGCAACTGACGTAGAGTCCTGGCTGTTGCGCCCCCCCCCCCCTGGAGTGAGGCAGGCATGGTCTCCTGCCAGAGGGAAATGTGCAGGCTCCTGGCTTGATCATGTAGGGGGCGTGATTTTGAACCCAAATGTGATCTACTGGGTGGTGCCTGGGGTCAACTGACCCCCCTATGTCCCTCTGGTAGATACGCCCCTGGCTGTGAGTTTTCTGTTCACTTAATTTAGCCCTGTTCACATGTGCATTGAACAGGCATGCATCTGCTTGCAAGAGAAACCCAAGGCATTATCACTTTTCAATGGAACCAGAGACCAGTACCTGGATAAATGTGTAGCGTGTGTGATAATTTTACTGACTGTTTGTAAGACAGAGGATGGGAATTAGCTGATACATGTATTAAAAATAATCAAGTGTACACTGTAAGCGGATTAAATGACCATTTACACTAATTTACGAACAGGATTGATGGCTTCACCGAAACTGAGCTGGGATGGAAGTCTGCAGTGTCCTTTAATGGCAGTGGATGTTTCCAGGATGGGCAATTCACCCACAGGGGTTGGTTCAGTTTTGGCAGCTGGGAGGAATGAAGAGAGAGAGAGACGGGCAGAAAGGGCTGTAAGATAGCTATTAATGCTACATTAGCATCATTAAGGAAGAGCCTTTCTGCCCATTAACATCTAATACATGCTGTCCTTGCAGCCCAGACTTATAAGGAAGCAAGAATGTAACATTGCCTCATGAGATGTCTGTGGTGCGGTAATATTTACAATAAAGTTTAATGGAACTTACAGAATTTCTCCATAAATGTACTTCCTATGGGTAAGATTGCGATCTCCAACTAGGGAAACTCCTGGAGATTTGGAGGCTGTGCCTGGGGAGGGCGGAATTTAGGGAGAGGATGAAGCAAAGCAAGGATTTGAGGTCGCTCTAGGACTTCCATTTCTCCTAGACTCTATGGTATAGCATAGCCTTGGTGCTCCAAGGCTGCCATGTTCTTCAGGGGAGCTGATGTGTGCAATTTAGAGATCAGTTGTCATTCCGGGAGAACTCTAGGCCTCATCTGAAAGTCAGAAACCATCGGTAGGGTCTCTGATATGGATTTGGGAGGGTTTTCCCCACAGAGAAGTTTGTCTGATTTAAAATGTAAATTGTGCCTAGTTTCTCCCCACCCACCCACCGACCCCCAGTTGGGGGATTAATATTGAACAAGGACATGGTGCAGGGTACCCCTTCCCTGGGCATCCCAATCCCAATCCACATTCTTCTCCCTCATAGCTGCTGTTTAAGGCCAAAATTCACATCTGGAATTCTCGTTATGGAATTGCCACATTCCATGTAGCTTGACCCTAAAACCGTGAATGTGTTCAAGATTCTGTTGCAAAGAAGAGTATTTGCTGTGGTTACTTCCCTTATTCCTTTGGTTACCAGTATAAGCCAGCCCTTTTTTAAAATACAGGGGTTGCTATGCATGCATAATACACAATCCTGTTTAATTTTTTTTTATAAGGAAAGGTTGCTAGAACCATTGATCTGACTTGGGATATGGGTGTATACTGAACAATTGCATGATGTTTCGCACGCACGCACGCACGCACGCACGCACGCACACCCTGGAGGGGATGGAAGGAATTGGATGTAGCCATAACAGGGCCTCTTTGTACATGAAGAAGTGTACCAGCATTGAACGAGTGCTAAACACCGATAGTGGAGAAAGCATTTTACCAAACACTGCCAGTTGCACCTGAAAGCTTATTTTCTCATATGTAAAGCATAGCAACTCTCCAGGATAACCACTCAAACGCATGCCCAAAAATGTATGCCTAAATGTATTTGTTGTGAATTATTTGCACAGGTCTGTGAATACTTGTGGCGATGGTATAAAGCCTACTGCTTTCTAATTTAGGCGACTAAAGGGGAACCCCCCCTCCCCCAGTGCTTGTGGGGGTTCTTCTTTTCCTCAGTCGCTGGCTCTTAAATGGGAAGGAAATTAGAAAACTCTGAACTGATGCCTACCAGTGATGTGTGTGTGTGTGTGTGTGTGTGTGTGAGGGGGGTCCTCTGGAGAATTGATTACATCCTGCAGTCAAAATAACCCTTTTATGTGGTCTTGGACATTTTATGGATGTGAGGGGGGCAAAGTGATATTTGCTAGTGGAGAACTTGCTGGAAGGTACATGATCATTGCTTGGAACCAGCACAGTATGGTCACTCCTGAACTTGACTTTATACATGAGAATCCCCTTGAATGTTTTGACAACCTCGTGAGTCCATTCAGATCTTTAGGAGAAGAGCAAAATTGGGCAGCCGCTCCATGCGGACAGGTCACAAATCACAGCCTCTTGACTCCAAAAGTCAGTGGGTAGCTCTGCAATTTCTATCCCAGCTGACAGCTCATGGCTGAACAGAAAGTGAGGCCCCACTATCCACTATGAGAATTCGCTCCTGACACAGGTTTAGGCAGGAAGCTGACAGATGGTGACTTCCTGTTCTCTCTTCTGGCAATCCCATACTTCTTCTGCCTCTCGGGCTATGCTTCTGCAGCAATCACGACTCAGAGTCCCTGAGGAGATTGACTCGAGGTGGCTGGGCTCCAAAATGTAAGTGGCACCAGCAAACAGCTTGGAGGGTAGTGGTGCAACTTTGAACTGGTCCCTCCAGCCGCCTCTTTAATCTTGGTTTGATCTGCTGCAAATTTCTGTGCAACGTTATCTGTTTCCAAACTGTGAAATTCTTCCCTTGCCCATTTTTACACATTAAGTTAATATTAAAGAGACAGGACATTTTTTTCCTCCTGGCCAGTTGACCAGGCAAGACAGAAGGTCAGGCTCCTAAGGTTTATGTCCAGCCTGGCCAATTGCAAGGGTTTATACTGTCTGCCATTCACAGGGGCTGATTGAAGTCGGCCCGCAAGGGTCGCAAGGAAGAGGCAAGACGCAGCGATATCATCCGGTGGAGAGAGCCAGTGGCAGGAAGCGTGATCCGTGGATCTGGCAACTCTGCTGTGGTCTAGTCCCTGGCACCTTTTATTAGGGTTTCACAAGAGGCGGGACGGAGGCGGGAGAGCGGGAGAATACTGTACAGTACATGACTCATGGGGGTGCCTACGTGAGAGAGGAAACGTTCCTTTCTGGGCCTAATCCATACCTGGGGGTATGCACCCCTTTGTCCCTTTGTCTGGGATGTCTTGTGACGGTGAGTCAGGCATCTCATGACCTATGACTCACGGGGGCCTGGGGACAGGTGAGCGTGTGCACCCAGAAGGGCACAGATGGCACAGGCATTCCTGCGCTCTTTCTGAGGCTCTGCTGGGTTAGCGGCGCTCATCCCTACAGCTGATGTTACATATTCATCTTCCCTTTTGTGCCTGACTTGTGCCCAGAGGGCAGATTGCATCTACCTGGGCGTACTCCCATCACTATTGCGTGCAGTGGTGTCAGACCGATACAAGTTTCAATTTGATCCTGGCACACTCCAGAAGCTAAGGGGATAGATGGGATTAG